>NC_049987.1:3776942-3812147 GCF_000003815.2 Branchiostoma floridae | reverse complement strand
GCAGAGAGTGGAGCAATAATTTTCCATTCCCACCTTTTTCCCCAGGGTTTTCGGGTGGGGGTTACCTGTTTAAATAGAGGGGGTTGGTTTAGATAAAAGTTTTTTTTCCATAAATATCAACTCCTTATTATTCCACCACTGCATTTCCCGAAACAAAGATGTTTTCAACGTTATTCACCATCGCAACACGGATTGTACTGTCAAGTGGTACATGTTCGTAACATACTCAGTACTGAAATTTAGGTGTACATTTTGTAAAACATCTTTTATTATGTGGAAATGAACTTTGCACACAATATGAAACCAACACTGACGTATTATTAGTTTACGTTTAGAATAACTTAGGAGTTGTAGCGAGTTAACGACCACTCATGTATAGGAATCATCAAGTAGTAAAATTGCCATTATTTGATTGTCATTACTGTGCAAGATTGTGCTTTCCCCATTAGCTGACTCATGGGTGCCCTCTGGCGATCTTCCCGTGGACTTCACCGTCACGTTCACAGCGCCGGAAACGGTGTATAACGTCTGCAATCGTAACTTTACCCAAAGGTAGGTCCTATTGTAGTGACACTCTCTAATGATTTGCCAATTTCCGACTGTTATCTTATAACATTTAACTGCTAATATTGACATCACATGTTAGATACAGTGGCGATGTATGAGATTCGAATAATCAATTCGGCTTTATCAAATGTTTATTCGAAGAGTTTTATTTTTGAAATAGTTGAACTGTAATTTCCAACACAAAAATTGGACTCACCCAAATTTTCGACCGCACAGCATCAGTCTTTGTCAAGGAATGAAAAATCCAGTGCTGTCGTGACGTCAAATTATGCAGATGAAACACGTGACTCAGTGAGCAGTGAATCATAATTTGCAGGAAGTATATGGCACCAGTGAGTCACGTGTTCTATCTGCATAATGTGACGTCAGGACAGCAGTGGATTGTTCATTCCTTGACAAAGACTGATGCTGTGCAATCGAAAATTTGGGTGAGTCCAATTTTTGTGTTGGAAAATACAGTTCAACTATTTCAAGAATGACTTGTACCAACACAGATGATCTTTCAAGTAAAGAGTTTTATTTGATCGCCACTAGTGCCAGGACTGTTTCTATCGCCACCACGGGAGTCGTGATCACTCCTGGTGAAGCTGCAAACGCTCCAACCATGACTATCACAGGTGCATCGTCAGTCTGTCTATAATATAGAGTTTATTAGAATCGAAGAAGACAATTTCATGAAAAGATCACAACTTCTCATGTCATTATGGTAACTTTACAAAAGGAATTTGGAACAATGGGTACCTTGGAAAAAGCAGGTAGTATATGGGATTTTAATGACCTAGGTTATGAGGAAAATGGAGCCTCCTGATTGGTCAACATCGTCTTGCTATATGATAACAGTGTATCAACATCACCTATTTTACAGCGAAGCCTGCAGAGATGTACAGGACTGATGTATTCCTTCTTTTTGATTCGCCCTCTCCAGGTGATATGTTCTCCATTTTGATGTTAGACTCAGACGGGAAAGGAGATGTCGACTTTCCGACTTTTAAACCGCTTCTTCAAATGCTCATCACAAACATAACGGTAAATATACACCTTCATGTCAATCATGCCTTTAGGACACAGAAATGTTAACCATTTTTTTTAGATTGTGTTAAACTAACAAGTTGACAATTTCGGGATTTTATAACCTCATCCGTGAACATTCCATGTCATAACAACTCACCCCACACAGTAGCCCGCTCTCTCAAGTGTCCAAAAAGTCTGATTTGAAAAAAAAAAAACTAATGGAAGACATAGCCATCTAAAAAAAATGCCGCCATCTTGGTCTTTCATGACGTCAATTTAGGGACTTGCTACTGCAAGTTAGGGATCTGCACTGACCAAAAAAATGACAAAAATCTTGGTTTAAGTAAATCTGAAAGTCGGCATACTTTACTTACTCGTCAACATGACGTTTATGTTCTAATATTGTCCAAGAAAAAGGATTCTACAAGTCTAAGTATGATAAAACGTTTATAGACTCATGATCAAAAATCGGCCTTTTACGTCGGCGTCGATACCTTGGCCCCTTTTCCGGTTACAATTTCTCGCTTCCTCTCGTGCTGTCAAACTCTCACGAGAAGTGCGAAAGCGAGGCTTAAGTTGATTCCCAAGATAAAAGGGATGTAACAAATGGCAACGGACATGTACTATACATATACATATATTGATTAGGTGGGCGATATTTCAATTTCCAATGAGCAGCAGGCTAGAACATGTGAATGTAAACATAATCTATTTGCTTGTAAATGTTACATTCCTTGTTTTGAATTATTTTACATTCAGAATGCTGACCGAGTACAGGAGCAGTCATCGAACCGTATGTGGCACCGGTGCCTCCGCCCTGTGGCGTTGCCAGAACCTACCACTACCTCCTGTTCAAACAGACAGCCGCCTTGTCTCTGACCGCCGATGACCTCCCAACGTACGCCCCAAACTGCATCTTTCCTGGCCTCGAGGGCAAGTAGGTCGTGTTTTTATTCATTATTAATCATTTAAACCCTGCCAAACTAGCTGACGTCATGATAAATTCAATAGGGAACTGAGAATTTTGTGTGAAATCATATAAAAATTTATACTTGATGTTATTGGCTTTAATTGGTCAATCACAAAAAATGACTTCCTGTTATGTTACAATTTTAAGAACCATATATCCGTACACAAAATAGAGCGCTTACCAACAAGCTTCCGTTCAGTCCTCTGATCCTTATCAAGTTGAAATGACCAAAAGCCTAAGTCATACATCCAGACCGGAAGTGTGATGTCAGCAAAGGGTCAAAGGTGCTTGGCAGTTGGTATCGATGGCCACTTTCACTCCCTATTAGAGTGTAATCCTGTTCGGAATTAAGTATCTTCACCTTTACATCAGAGCGCACCAACTTCCCTCAACCGAAACGGGGGCCGATACCGACTGCCAAGCATCGTTGACCTTTATTTTGTGTACGGATATATGGTTCTTAAAAATTGTAGGAATCTTAAGATCGTAACATAATGTTGACTACCGTCACAGATGAACTTACATTTAGATGACTTACTAATTATATATTTACCGAACGACTATATCCAACAAACCGTTCTCACTTCAAGCTTCTGTCACAAAGAAGCCATCGTACCATACCAAGGTGTTCTTCTTTGCATTAATGGTTGCATTTTTTTATTCTTGACCCGACTTGACTTTACTAACATTCACAATTAGCTTAACAATATTCAAATACATTCTGATTTTAAGTATGTATTATCGTGGATATTTTAAGTCCTTTCTTTTGTTTTCTAAGGTGTAATTTTGAAGTGGCAAACTTCATGTCTACCAACAACCTGACCACAGTGGGTTACGTCACCATGGTAGCGGGTGTAGATGGGTATTCCCGTTGGAGCTACGAAAACAACCCAGGTGAGCTCTTTTGTGAAAGCTCGTTCATGGTTCCGAGTACGCTTGCGTAGTGACAGGAATTGTGGGTAATATGTCAAAGGTGAGGGCCGCTGACTTGTATACAGTTCTTGTCTCGACCTTAGTCATGACGTGGTTTCTTTGTGTCTCAGAGGCCTTCATTTTTGACATATCGTTCATAAATCCTGTCGCTGAACATGCGTACACAAAACCGCGAATGTGCTTTTTCTATTGCAAACCTCTGTGACTGATGTTTTATATTACACCTAAAACATGAACAGGAACGCTGTGTTTTCTTCTAGATGCAATCCTTTTCTGCTGAGAATAGGCCTCTTTCCAAACTCTGGTGCTATTTCTTGCGAGAACACAAACTAGCGAGAACGTGCGTGAATTGGGCGAAAGCGAGGGTGTGACGGAGATTGTAATTCCACTTTCTTTTGGCATACAGGTTCTGCGATTAAAATCAGGGAACCGGATTGTGTTATTGCTGTAATTTTGACTAGTTTGATTCTTTACAGTTTTTACTTTTGAAAAAAAAAACGTTCTTTTTTTAATTCACTTTTGTCTCGGAACAGTTCTTTGTATGGGCAGGAAGATGGTTGAAATATATCGTTTTTTCTTGCAAATGTTGCCTGTCTAGTGAATTACAAGGCGCCTGGGTTCCGTGATCTTGATAATGAGTAGGGTACTACCTACTGGTAGTTATTTGGCCGACTATTAGTTATTTTGCCGATTTTGGTTGTTCAAAATACAGGTCATTTGCAATGTTTCATCTTTTTCTGATTTTTTTTTCTAGCGCTGGGGCAAAATGAAGCATCTGCTTGCCAGGGGTTTGATGGGTATGATCCCTGTCCGACAGCGCCTCCTGGCAGCGGCAGTGTGAACGTCATGATGTCGCTGTCTACTGCCATGGCGTCCGCCTGGTGTCTTGTACTTAGCATCTTTGTCCTTAACTAGAGTAAGATTGTAGCACTGCCGAAATGCCTACAATGCAGACCTTGTATTGGCTATTGTGTTAACTTTGTAATCGCTTAAACAAATCAAAGGCCGATTTTGTTTCGTTACTTTTCTGAAAGTTTGCAACGTGAAATAGTTGTAATAGATGTAGAGTAAAATCAGTTGTGTGATTGTGTACCATTTGTATTAGATACCAGCTTTGTTTTAATGTAAACCCAAAATAAAGGAAGTCTGTTAGAAAATTTACAAGACGACATGGATTCTGTTTTGAGTTTTCATCATTTCTATTTCTCTTCAATAAATTCAAGGTAAACGTGTCAATGAAAAATGCTTAATCAAATGTACTGTATTGTTCTATCAACTAGCAGTAGTTCACTCTCAGTACACCCGACGAAATGTGTACTTTCAGCCACGTAAAGTTCAATTATAATGTGTCAAGACAAGCCAATTTACAATAACTTTACTGTATATCATATGTTGTAAAGCAGTAAATGCAAAGACGCATTAGAGGATAAAAAAGTGGTAACATCAATCATATGGTAACGTAAATAACATCATCCTTCTAGGCCAATTTGGCAAACATCAGACGATCCATCATGATCAGCAGTTCAACCAATAATAGCATGACAATTAGCGAACTGACCAATAAGAGAATGGCTAATTCATGTCATTAAAATATTTTGCATGTTTTCCATGTATAACACTACTTACATTATTTTATCTCATATCTTTATAAATTAGCGTGGTTCTGGATATGGAGAAAACTAAATGGGAGATGATTCTATAAAATTTAGAAACAAAACGTTTGTTTGCCTCATTGACCTCGTTTGCGTTCTGTCATGTCCACGACGTGAAAAACGTCTGAAAGTTAAACCGGTGTTATCACCAGGATTTTTTCCAGCATCTATAGGAATATCTTTCTACAGCAAAGTTATGTATAAGTGATTCAGGTGTGAGCATTTTAGGGGTATGTAGAAATCTTCCCTTGCAAATATTTAAATCTATAACCCTCAGAAACAGTCTACTTTCCTGCCCTTCGAGGGCCATATTTATTGAAATAAAAGCTAACATTTTTTTAAAAATTTTGTTGCAACTGAAAAGTCCCCCTCACTGGTTAAAACACAACATAGGGGCCTAAACCAACCCGGGGTGAAACCAGTGGATGGCGCACCGGATCACACATCAAACTGACCACTATCAATGCCAGAACGGAGCGGTATAAGAACAGTACCGTTCCGCACATCGTCCGACTACTGAACTCATAAACTGTGTTGTTTTACCTTATCTGTCCATTGTATCGGTCAACCCAATCTGTATATAAACCTGTGTGTATTTTAATGCGTTTGGTAACTGTAAACGATTTTAAATGTCCTCGTTATGTTGTCCATGTTACGACTATGTTAGTGCATGAGCAATTCTGGGTCAATTTCTTAGTCCTGCTAATCGGTACTTTTTAATGGACCAATCAAACCATTATTACTAGAAAGGCCGACATTTGCTTGAGAGCAAATACAGCATATTTCAGCCATCTCCTCCTCATGTAACAATAGACTGTTCCAAAATCACTCATGTGCAAAAATGGAACACTTCTGCTTAAAATGACTTCTAACTACTAATCACACTTATGAGCATGAAATGAATCTTACAAAAACCCCTTCAAGAATGGACTCAAAAAAATAGACGACTCCAAAAACACTTCCGCTAAGAAATGGAATTTGGAATCATCAGCCGTCAAAAACCATATTTGAAAAAAATCCCCCCTCTGTGCAAGAATCGACTCTTCCTGCCTTATAACCCTATGTAAAGTGGAGCGATCCAAACATATATCAGCTAAAATAGTCAGCAAAGTCCACAAAATGAATTTTAAAAAAATACCCCCTTCGTCGAAGAATGGAATCTCCCAGCTCACCCTGTTTGAAATTGCACAATAGACAAGTCCAGAAATACTCACAGTACATGGCTTTTGTATAAGAAGCAACCCAGTCCAAAACTGAATTTTAAAAAAGTCCCCCGTGCATGAATGGGCTCTTCCAGATAACACAAGGCTTGCTGATTGGCTGCCGAATCCTCCTCATGTACAGTCTTCAGGTGGGGGTAAGCTTCCATTTACAAATGGAATTCGGAATCATCACCCATGTCCAAAACTAATTTTTTTCAAAATCCCCCCTATGTGCAAAAATGGACTGTCCCAGTAGTAGTCTTATGTCAAGTGGATCAGTGCGAAAACACTTCCACTAAAAAAAAACATTGGCATTATCACCAAAGTCTAAAAGTAAATTTTAAAATACACCCCCTGTCCAACAATGGACTCTTCCAGCAAAATAAGCTCGCTCATTGGCTGGCCAATAATTGGATTTACCTTGTCCACCAACCACCTGGATGTCTATGGACTAGGTGGGTAGGTAGATAATTGGATCTATCTGGCACACCTGTGGCCCTGACACACCAGAATGACCTAGAGGTCGTTGACCTCGGCACTCCAACCTTACCTATCCTAAACTCTCCTACAAAAACCTCCTTAAGGAGCCATTTTGAAGTGATTTATACCACATATTATACATGGATCCTTTGAAAAAGTATCTAGGGCACCTCTGTGCCAAATTTCAGGTCATTTGGATGTAATACCATGGTACAGGGGGCCAAAATATACAGTTTTGGTCCAAAAATTGCAATAAAACCTCAATAAAATCATTTCAGGAGCAGATATGAAAAAAATGAAAAAAACACATTTGGGTATTTGCCCACTCTACCCTTGTGCCAAATTTCAAGTCATTTGGTCCAGAAATGGCGGAGATGAATCGCTTTGAAAATTTGACAGGAGAAAGAAAGAAAGAAAGAAAGAAACATTACGAATACAATATATTTCACCATACCTATGGTATGGCTGAAATATAATTATATAATAAACCACAGCAGAAACGGTCTGGCGAGAACAATGTTTAACGAATAATGGGTGTAGTATGACTAATGCCATCTGTTGGGTAAAGATCTGGGCAGTTGGCAGGTGACTCATCCTCTCCGTCCAGACAGTTTGCGGTGCCGTCACACTTCCAACTGGCATAGATGCACACGAAGTGATCGCAGAGGAAGTCTTCACCAGGACACCACCCAGTCTCTTCATTATGAAAAGAAGTAATAAGCATAATTCAGCATGGTAAAACTAAACCAGTAAATTTCAGGAATGGATAGCAGCCAATACATAAAATCACACACGACGTTTCTGTGACCGTCTTGCACCTTTCTCAAGGGAATACAAGCTTGTACTATACCGCAATTTCCGTTTAGGACCGCATGTATGACACCTCTTTGCGTTTGAAACCGGGTGGTTAGCAGTGACACCTAGCTGCAGTGTTGAAAAGCTGTACACAGCCGGTTACCGAAACGTTGGCTGTGGTTATATGTATGTCTTGGTAGTAAATAAGGAAGCTATTCCATGGAAGAAATTATTCGAGAACTTTGGCTTCTAGGTGTATCTTTGTTTTCTTGATTGAGTGCTAATTCACAAACAATTGTCAATGTGGGCTAAGGTTCATACTGGGGAGGGGGGGTAGTTTCGCGCTGGCAGACAGTAAGTTAGGTCAAAATAAGAGGCATGTGTGCAGGTACTCCTAGACCAAATTTCAGGTCATTTGATTTTAAAAACAGAGTACAGGAGCCTGAAATGTACTGTTTGGGTCAAAGACTGGCCCAAAATTGCAAAATTAAGCATTTTGTTGTACGGTGTTATAGAATCTATGTGAATATATGATCAGAAAACCTCTGTGCAAAATTTCAGGTCATTCGGTTGTAATGCCAGGGTAAAGGGGGCCAAAGTTTACAGTTAATTGGCTCATAATGGCTTCCAGGTTAACAAACACTCATAAGCTTTGAGAATCAAATCTTACCACAGAATGGCACGTAACAATATTCCCATCTCGTGCCGGGATCCGTGGTGTAGCACCAAAGTCTGGGCTCGTTGCCATCCGGTTCCCGGCAGTAGTTCTGCTCCAGTCCGGAAGCCGGATAGTCAGAAGGTGTGTACTTGTGTTCGTGTGGTGTCTGACTGTCCCAGCGCTGGCACGTCTTGCCTGTTCGGGTCAGAGAAACTGCTCCCCGGTAGGATGACCAACTTCCCGGTACAACGCAGTCTATGCCTGTAGGTAAAAGAACACCTAACGTTGGTTCACCTTAATCCGAGGATACCTATATCCATTGTTTGTAAAAATAACGTACGATACTTAGGGATATGATTCATATGAAGTCGACGGACGGTGGTTTCAAATCGGAACATTTAGAGAATATTTGAAACCACAGTCCGCAGACTTAATACTCCTAAATGTGCTGTTTTTAATGACCTCGGATAAAGGTCACACCGCGGATAAAGGTGAACTAGCGTTATATATGCAGGCACATGATTTGGGGTCCAAGAAACATGTGCTTTTCAAAAAAGCTGTGCCTTGGTATGTAGTGGGGATATCGTCAGAAAAAAGTAGCTTGGCGCTTCGCGGGTGCTCATCAATAAACGTGAGGATCACATCAAAACAACCAGAGACAACCAACTAAGTATTCGAATTGGGCAACGAGAGAAGGGCCTTTGGAAGGGCTAGGTTAAGTAGGTCCATGCAACGATCCAATGAACCATTCCGTCAGTATGCCTTGGCGGCACAGGCCGCCATGCGCCAAACAGGAACAAAGAAGAGTAGAGTTTATAATGATTTCTACTAAGTTTTTACAGCCAAGAGAATTGCCCATTCACAACATTTCAAAATTAAGTTCAGTTCCGGATATGGACCTGATTCTCTGGACCTGAACTGTACCTGCACCTTAATTTTCTGTACCGGTGCCCACCCCTTATTTCATACACTTCTTTCCCCTCAAATATGATTCGTAGTATGTAGCGGGGATTTCCAGATATTTATTTGTCTATATAACACATAATGTTTCAATGAAATGTGTAATGTTCCTCTAATGTTTCTTGCCCATGTGGTGAGAAGGAAATGCTATTTGCTACTATTAAACACGACATATTTCCCACAGGTGTTTTCTTGGCAAATAGCTTGCAATTTGATAATCTAACCCTCCAGAATAACAACACATGTCTCTAAATGTCTTAGATTGCGTTTGTTTGATTGTTTGCCAGGCTGATAAACAACACAAGATTTTGTTACGTGTTACGATTGGGTTGACTTAATCCTCCAGATTGGGCTAAACATTGCTCTTTGGACAAGCACCTCTAACATTTTGCAGCTTATGCTTGAAAAATGACCATTGTATTTTTTGAAAATCTTTTGAAAACGCCATTGTATAAGATTTTTCTCAGATTCGACTACGCATGTTCGGGCGACAAGAATTCTGGGCAATATGTCAAAGGTGGAGCCCCCTAAACATTCCGACATCTTACAGGCGACAGTATTAATCTGAAAATTGTTACGCAAATCTACAAGATCATTTAAAATGGTGGAAAACAACGTGTGATGGTTTTGCATGTATGAATGGGATATGTATCAGTTCTTTAATTTTGGCGTTGATGCATGGCTTGACACTGTCATTCTGGTAACCTTCAACGGAAAGTTTTGGTCTATTTTTTTTCCATTAATGTTTGGTAAAAGATGTTGGTCTGGGTTTGGACGTCATCCACCGACGAAGGACCTCGGACCAAAGTGACCATTGGCCAAAAGAGCTGATCCTAGAGACGGAATTGGTCTGGTGACCTCCGACCTTGTCTCGTTTGTTATGAGGCGTGTTTAGGCACGAGATGTAACGTTGGTTCACCTTTATCCGAGGGTGACCTATATCCGTTGTTTGTTTTAAAAAAAGCGTATTTAGGGATATGTCGACGAACTGTGGTTTCAAATATGAACATTTTGGAAAATATTGCAAATTTGAAACCACAGTCCGCAGACTTAATACTCCTAAAGATGTTGTTTGTAAGGGCAACGAATAAGGTCACCCGGTTGATAAAGAAACACTAGCGTTACGAGGTTATGATCACTGTTGCTTAGCGGTGAGTGCAGTGCAGTTGGTGATACAGGTGGTCGAGGTTTATTTTTATTTATTTTTTTATTAAACTTCTACAGAAAAAGTTCTGCAATGTGTGGGTAACAGGATATACCTTTACACGACCCACACCTCCAGCAACAGTTAAAAGCACAACAATAAACAATAGAGAATGGGCAAATAAAAACAAAGAACTTTACATAGAGACATTATAACAAAATAACGGCAGATACAAAACAATACCCAAACGAAACGACAGTAAAAGGGATCAGATAAACTAAGGTTAACAAACAAATGAGAATGATGTAACTATAGGTTGACTACACATTTAGATGTGCATCCAATCAGCACTTGCAACAATGGGTCCAAGTGCTTATTAGATGGAAATCAAAATGTGTGGCCAGAAGAGAAAAGTAATGTTCAATAACGGACTGCTTAAAACGATTGGTTGAAAATGTTGGATTCAGTTGCAGAAGTTGTCTAATTTCAGGTGGTAAGGAGTTCCATTGTGCATCATGAAACGTCTGGACCTTTTCCTTCTGTTTTCAAGTGATGTTCACTGAAGGTCTGTTTTCATCTTGGTAACACTGGCATCCACCTTGTAGTTGTTTGTACAGGATACGGCAGATTGGTTCTGTACTCTTTCCAGTTCATCTTAAGTTTGTCTTTCTTTGTTGAATACGGATCCCAGACTGTTGCAGCATATTCAAGGTTTGGTCTTACCAGTGACGTGTATGCAGGTGATTTTACCCTGGCTGGGGATGCCCAGTTGCGTTTGATCACTCGCAATGTCTGTTTATAATTAGTCTCAGTTGTTATTTTGTTGTATAATAACCCCACTTGAGCCCAGTTGTTAATCTATAGTAAAAGCAATACTGTACTCCAGAGAAGAGTGTTCCGGTTCTGCTAGTAATATTTTTCTGAATCCCAAAATGTAATTGTATCGGCCACTTTATATTGGACTTGGACAAGAGAGCAGTTGCATTATAAAGCATTAACCCCCAAAGTACCCGCCAGCTGGATAGTTTTTAGGTTCGTGCGCGCGTCTCGCTAGGGCCCGAGTCCACGTAGTCGCCAATGCCCATCTAGAGCTCGTCAACACGTCGGCCGAGCTCTATCCGTACTTGCAACTGCGTGGTGTCTACGTGCCAAAACGTGGGCAATCGCACAGAGATTGTATGTTGTAAGCACGTACAACTCACTTACCACTTGCGCTACGAATGATGCACGCAACCGGCTCACGGCCAGGCGTGGCGTGCAGACCACATGCTTACACCTTAGCTTGCGCAACCGTGCGAGAGACGTGCGTTGAGACGTACTCCCTCCCTGCTCTTGCCAGTCCTTCCCCACGTTTTCAGAAAACGTGGCGGACGTGACCTCCCAAAAAACGTACGGACAAAAAGCACGTCCGGCCTAGCTTTATACCCCCTTTCCACTAGGCACGGCGCTCAAGCCGAGCTCTCCATGCGATAGAAATTTTGACTTATCGTCCAACGAATTATTTAGAAAGGAAACTAATCTTTTTACACTTTTTGTGTTTTGTTGAATGTCCTTTCAGTCGCACTTTTCCGTTTTGTATGATATTCCCAGTGTGAAATCAAAGGTTACACATATTCTATCTAGGTCGCAGTGAGAGCGCCGCACGATCGCCGTCTACTGGAAAAGGGGGCCTTAATACGACAAAAATACAGCCCATTTCTGAATTTAAAAAAAAAAAACTAGTTTCCACCACGTGCAACACACCGCCGTGTAGAGATCTGGCAGCTTATCATCCAACATAGCCGTTTGAACGTTCGAACGCGACTGTGACGTCACTTGAAAACGATATATTAACTTACTTACTATCTATTGAAGACCTTAGAAATTTACTCCTATCATGAGAAGATATGCCTGGTCTGTAGGTGAAGACTTTCTACTAATAACTTGTTTTAATAGATGAATATTCAGTATCGTTACCACATTAGCTGCAATTTCAACAGTTACTCGCCGTCTGCCTGTCCTGCACGTGACTTTTTGGGATTCTAGGACCTTTTGGGCCGGAGCAAAACGCGCTGCCGATTGCGCCACGCGATCTCACTCTACTAAGGTTTCATCTCGACTGTAATCTTCAAGCAGATCCTACGGTAGTATAAGATTGTATCAAAAGCTGGTAAAGGGAATTAGCCGGCCATGTAGTGTAGGAGTGTATCGGTAGCCATACGCACTACTTTGGTAGCTAACCCCTTTGCCAGCTTTTAATACTGTCTTATCATAATTATGCTAACGTAGGATCTGCTTGGAGATTACTCGGATTGCTTTTTTAGGACAGCCACGTGTCGACCACATTAGAAAACACAACTATCGAAACTTGTAGGTGTTGGTCTCCTGTCAGTGAATGAGTTTTTTTAGTCCAGCAGTAAAAAACTGTACCTGCTGTACAGCTGTCGTCCTATATATGCCCTATGTCCTACATGTATATTGGTGTCATATACCTGAAGTTTATTTACGGGTAAGGCTTAGGTCATATTTCCTAAGGCCTACGTCACATTTCCTACCCGGGGCCCGGCAGGGCTGATTGCGGAAACGAAGAATTCAAGTTTATGCCAATAAATATGCACAATGCATGCTGTTGAATTATTTTCGGTCCCTTTTGTGTTGTTGTTGTCTTTTATATTATACTTATTGTCCCTGAAAGCTGCCCGACCTGGCCCCTTTGTGGAAATGTGACCTTAGCCTAACCGGAACCCGGCCAAGATGTTTTAAGAAACAAAAAAATAAAAAATAAAACGTATACCTTGAAACATACAAATTTACAGACAGAGTAAAGAACCTAATGGGCCAACGTGATGCTGCAAGGCGCAAAGCCATCAAGACGAAGGACACGAAGGACTGAGAACTCTACCGGTCTCTCAGGAACCAAACAACATCAATGATTAAGAAGGCGAAGAAAACTCATTTTGAAAGTGCCATCACCGACGCTGCAGAAGATTCCAGTCTAATGTGGAAAATTATCAACACTTTCACAGGAAAAACAAAAGGCAAATGTCAAGTCCGGAAAATACGACGATCTGACGAGAGTTGTATATCTGAACCTTCCAAAATGGCTGAGGAGTTTAACAACTACTTCTCGTCATGTGCAGCAGACTTGGCAAGGGATATCCCAGTGTCCGAGGAGGATCCCCTTCGTCATGTTCCTGAGGCAACATCGACTTTCCGCCTGCGGCCAGTTGAAGAAACAGAGGTCCTAAACGAGCTTCTTAGGCTCAAGCCAAAGAAAGCCACAGGAGTTGACAAGATTCCATCAAGGCTCCTTAAGGATTCTGCGCCTATAATTGTCAAACCGTTAGCACACATCTTTAACCTGTCTATAACATCAGGTGAAGTTCCCGACGACTGGAAACTGGCTAAATTATCGCCCATATACAAATCAGGGAACAAAGACAGTGTTTCCAACTACCGTCCTGTCTCTGTCCTAAATGTGGCCTCCAAAGTGATGGAGAAAATGGTTCACAACCAGGTCTCACACTTTGTGAACAGTAGTTGCCAGCTCACGGCCCACCAAAGTGGTTTCAGAAAACACCACAGCACAGGTACAGCAGTGCAAAAGGTGGTGGAGGACATCCAGTCAGCACAAAACAACAAGAAGGTAACTGTCGCGCTGTTCCTTGACCTAAGGAAAGCGTTCGACACTGTCAACCACCAAATCCTCCTTGGTAAACTTCAGAAGATGGGTTTTGACAACGGGGCGATAAATTAGTTCAGATCTTACCTCACAGACCGTTTCCAGCACGTAGATATTCAGAACCAGCAGTCTACGCAAAAACGTGTCACGTGTGGTGTCCCGCAAGGGAGCGTGTTAGGTCCTTTGTTATTCAGCTTATATGTGAATGATCTACCACAGGTTGTGCGTAAGTGTAAAATCCATATGTACGCAGACGACACTGTGCTTTATTGCTCGGCTAGCCTGTCTAAGGAATGTGAGGAAACTGTGTCAGAGGACATGAAACTGGTAGCTAACTGGTTTATTGTAAATAGACTATCACTTCACCCTGACAAAACTAAAGCCATGTTATTTGGATCACCTCAGAAACTGCGTCACGCAGGAAACACTGTCACTGTAACTGATGGTTTTAACTCATTTGAGCAGGTAAAAGTGTATACTTACCTAGGTGTCACCATGGACTCCTCTCTAAACTGGTCAGCACACACAGAAAGGATGGTAAAGAAGCTCCTTGCTGGCCTTAGTGCCTTAAGCCGGGCTAAGCCTTATGTTACTAAGGAGATCCTGCTAGTCATGTGTCGAACCTTGTTATATACTCACCTGGATTATTGTGATACTGCATGGTTACTGTCACTTTTTCATTGTAACAAAGTAAGATCACAACAGTTGACTAAACTGCTAAATCGGGCAGCCAGGATTATTACTGGGCGATCACTCAAAGATCGTGTACCTACAGAAACCCTGCTTACAGAGGCTGGTATGGTACCCCTGATTGAAAGGGTGAAATTGAACACGTTAGTGACTGTACACAAGGCAGTTCGCCACAAGGCACCTGCCTACATGACACAAATGTTCAAATGGCTGTCGCCCCCAGTGCTTAGAGTTCGTACTCGCACCGCTACGAAACAGCTCTACAACTTCGACCCTCACATGCTGGACACTCCAAAAGCACATGTGGAAACCTTCAAGGGCAGCCTGCAGTACCTAGGGCCTGTCCTGTGGAATAGTCTCGCTGCTGATCAGCGGAAACACACGTCAACGTCAGCATTTAAAAACGGACTGTAGATGACTGCAGATGTGCCTATACTGAGACTGTTTTGTACATGTAAATGTTTGCAACGTTATTTGTATATTGTTGGGTTTAAACTGTGTCATGTAATTTTTAATGTGTGTCCAGGGATACCTGAAAATCAGATCAATGGATCTGAGGTATTCCCTGGTAAAATAAATAAACTTGAAACTTGAAATATCCGTGAATCTTATTTTGATATTTTGTGTATTTTCATGTCTTTTATATCATACTTTTCGCTCCCGAAAGCTGCCCGCTCGGGTCCCGGATTGGAAATGTGACCTAAGCCTTATGCGGAACAAGCTAAGATCATTCCTTTGAAGTTCCGAGCAATCTCGCCCTTATTTTTTTGCTTGAAAAGCCTATAGATCATCATAGATATGGAACCAGCCTGTAAGCGGAACCTGGGATTTTATGCATGTCAAATTATATGAATACAGTCAAATCTGTCTATAGCGGCCCCTCAATGGGCTGGTGAAATGTGGCCACTATATATAGAGAAAATCTTGATCAATTGACCACATGCAATTAGTTACACATGTTTTCAGTACCAACTAATCTTTCTCACCAAGTAACATTGTGTTGATCCTCTGCTAATGTTAAATCTACCAAAATGATTGATATTGCCATGCGGAATGTTATTAATTCGCCGAAAAAGTCTTGCGCTCTAACGTTAAAGGCCTACGTACCTTCCGCTGCCTATATTTTAGATGTTTCTTTAATGATTGCCATGTACCAATCTGTTTGTTTTACAATAAAGATTTAAAGAATATTTGAAAGATTCCAAAAGTGCGAATAATGAAAAAAAAGAAAAGTTTGAATGTTTCCGTCACTGCTTTAACTCAGGCATACGATGGATGGGATTTACAACACAGCAGACGATTTCTCCAGCGGCATCGGCCATGAAATACCCGACAACATGGACCGTGACTCTCCTGACTCTACAACAGAGACTGTGAATCATCAGGGCATCCATGGAGATGTCGTTAAAAATAATGTCAGTGTGAGCCGCCCAGATGTCCAAGTCAGTGATGTAAAAAACCAAGAAGAAGAAGACGTCGACCAGAATGGATCTCGACCAGAGACCATCAAGTATTCTGACAAAGCGGACCCTGAGGATCAACAAGACATCCCTGCCAGTCCAGAGGAGCAGGAAGACATCTCATTGGGCAACGCGGAACATCCTTTGCATCCTTTGCAGGACGACCACAGCAACGCTTCGGCTGAAAATTCTGACCAGGATGGTAGACCTTTTTACAACTCTAACAACGTAGCAGGACGTACATCGTTACCGGCTGTCTGCACTTCCTACTCACAAATCGGCAAAGGTGAAGAGAATCAAGCACTTTACATGAAAAGGCGTTCTCTACCGGCAATGTGCACTTCACACACACACGCTTACCACGCTGAACGGAACCAAACGCTCTACGTTGACAACCCTGGTATAGACACTGAAAAATCCCTGTCCAAAGACATCTACAATACTGACGACTGTAGCGCAGATAATGAAGTGCAATACCAGCTGAAGAGTACCTCCCCCGAAACATCAGCCTCTGCTTACCAATGCGGCGGAGATGTAGCTAATGCCAATATGGACAGACCAGATATCGAAGTCGAAAATGCACATAACGAAGCAGAAGACGAGGCTGGAACTCGACCAAAGACGATCAAACAGTTAAATGACGCTAAAATCTCTGCTCAGAACAAAGCAGAAACCAAAGCCCGGCCAGACAATGAGTTCATCCGTCCTTATGCAGTTGCTTATTGCCGAGACAGCCAAATAAACGGCGAACAAGATGTCCAACCGTACGCCGTTGCTTATGACGAACAGGATGGACATAATGAGGACCAAACTGGTCGTTCTGTCAACAATCCCCAGAGCGGAAACAAAGCCGTATCAAGCGATGAGTGCATCCGTCCGTATGCTGTCAGGTATCAGTTGGACGGCCAAACAAACGGTGACCAAGACGATGCCTGTGACGTCCAACCGTACGCCGTTGCTTATGATGTACAGGATGGACATTGTGAGACCCAAACACCGACTGGCCGTTGTGCCGACAGTTCTCAGCCTGGAAGCACTGCCGGTTGGTCAATTTTGTCACAGTAAGCCCCCCCCCCCCCCGCCCTTTAGCACTAGTTTCCACTAGACGGCGATCGCGCTGCGCTCTCATTGCGGCCTAAATAGAATATGTGTAATCTTCGCTTTCACACAAAACGTAAAAGTGTGATTGAGAGGACAACAAAACACACAAAGTTTAAAGAGATTCGTTTCTTTTCTATACAATTCGTTGAGCGATCTATCAAAAACTAGGTCACAGAGAGAAGGCGGCAAGAGCGCCATCCAAGTGGAAAGGGGTATAACAAGTTAGTGACCACTATTTAATATGTGGTTTTAAAAATCCATGAATAAATCAGGAAAGGTTTTGATGAAATAACCGTAACGTCATCAAAGTGAATTTGTCCATTATCACAAGTTTTGGATCATTCCTGTTCGAGGATTTTGTAGCTCGAAAATTCCTTTCAATCATTTTTTGATAGTCTTTTAGTCCATGTTATCTGCTCTTCGTGACAGGCCACATATAGATATTTAAGGTTAACTGACGCCGGGCTAATAGTTCATACGTAGGGTCATAGGTACGGCTTGTTCGGAAACAGAAGAATGTGGCACTATCAAAAAAGATAGTGAGCGTACATCTTTTATCCTGTTTCAATCTCTTCTACAGAGGCTGTGGATAACAAAGCGGGCGGTCTGCGCCCCAACCCCATGTACAGCGGGAACGGGTTACACTTAAACCCCATGTACGCCCCTAATATTACACAACCAAGGGCAGGTGAAGGTAATGTGTAGTCCTATATATGTTAAGATTTTTATACTTTGTTACAATTGCCTTTGTTACCTTCTGCAGTTGTGCAATTTACCGGGTTTCTTTCTTAGGCTTAGGTCCCATTTACGAAACGGGGCCCGGCCGGGATGTTAGCGGAAACGAAATATAAAGTATTTACCAAGGAATATACACAAACTATGCTCCTGACTAATTCCTTTTACGTTCTGTGTGTTTTTTTTTACCTTTCTTATCATATTTTTCGTTTCCGAAAGCTACCCGGCCGGGCCCCTGGTTGGGACTTGGGACCTAGGCATTACTCCATTTGCTTTTCAGCTAATGCGTGTGCACTGACTCGATCTTGCCTGGCCTATGTCATCACTACGGGAGTGGTGGTGACGGTGATAACGGTTCTGGCAGCTCTTATTATTGCAGCCTTCCTACCAGGAAAACAGAACAATCAAATGCAAACTGTAAGTTGTATATCTTGACAGTACTACCACATATTGTGAACGTACTTTAATAGGAATCAGATGAACTGATATTTTGCAAGGCCCTTTGAAGAATAGAAGATTAGGGTTGATGTTGATTGAAACGTTATACATGTTGAATTCTCATGCATATGCTGAATTTCTAGCCGACTTCCTATTTCCTTGAATAAATTCATCAGGTTGGCAATTATTCCTATAGTAACAGGTTCTTTAGGCACAACCACACAACCAATGAGTACTTACTTCCGACGTTTCGGTGTCTGTCAGACATTATCATGAACAGAGATGAGGGGGGATACAAACTGAGCCACGTTTGGGACGGCATTCTCGCTGCTGCAGCGCCACCTACAACGGCTATAAGTAGCAGCGAGAATCGTATCCAGCCATTCTAACCCTAATGATGGTGTCTTACCGACAGCGAAACGTTGGAAGTAAGTACTCATTGGTTGTGCAAAAAAACTTACTTTATAGACTTCCTATTTGTTTTCTTCTCAGACATGGACAGAACCCTCTTTCACTGGTAAAACTACAAGGCCCAACCTCACCGCTAAAACTACATGCCCCACCTTCACAGACACAACTACAGATGACGTAACCCGACAGGTGAACTACACGTCATCTCCACCAACCAGCACTGCAGGTAATACTTCGTCAATACTAGCAACCTTAATAGGGCCTTCACACTGAAACAGAATTAGCAGGAATCAAGCAGAACCAGCCGGAGTAACGAATTTGCAAAATTCGTGCCACATTCGGGTGGAAATATTCCAAATGGACCTTGTATCCCCTGCGCACGATAAGGAATGAACCGAAATGCCGTCGGGATAACTATTCGTTGTCTATTCCTGGGTATCCGTATTGCATTCTAGAAATTCTCACTGCATTCCAGATATTCTTTTGGCCACATTCTGAGGATTTGAAGTGGCTTGCCGTTTCGGTTCTCTATCGAATGAGATTAGAATTTTTTTTAATAATGTTAGAATTCCGTAGAATGTGGTAATACTGAAGTTTGAATACAATTTGGATGCTATTCGATATTTCTCCACTTCAAATGCACCTCGAAAGTTTTGAGCACGACAAAAGCATTCGTGACGGCCCACAAGAATGGACAGAAATATCTGGAACGCAGTGAGGATTTCTAGAATGCTTTACGAATACCCAGGAATATACAAAGAATTAATTCTGACGGCATTCCGGCTGATTCCGCTTCTCGTAGGAAAGATTGAAATATCCTAACATCTGTATCACGTTTGTGTGTAAAATGGCAAATCAGCCCACTCTTTACATGTAGATGATGCGAGAGCATAATGGGATCTTTCCTATAAGATAAAATAACAGTGTATCTGTTACAGTGAATGCAACCATGAAATATCCAGATGTACTGGCTTATCTGGGATGAAAATATGGTGATTTGGCACTCTCACCTGCATTGTCATACAAAAAAGACAACATTCCATGATACCCACGATGTTAATGTTTTATATCAACGATATATACAGGGGTGTCTAAACTGCCTAAGCATTTGCACGAACCCTATGAGATTCGTACGAACATTATGTGATACGCACGAATCACTATGCGAAAACGCACGAACCTTATGAAAATCACACGAATCACTATGCGAAAACGTACAAACCTTATGTGATTCGCACGAATCACTATGTAAACACACACGAACCTTATGTGATTCGAACAAACCTGTTGAAACCGGCCAACCGTCACCGGGTTACGTGACATCACGTCATTCGCATAAGGTTCGAGCAAATCTCGCATAGTGATTCGTGTGATTTTCATTAGGTTCGTACATTTTCGCATAGTGATTCGTGTGATTTTCATAAGGTTCGTGCGTTTTCGCATAGTGATTCGTGCGTATCACATAATGTTCGTACGAATCTCATAGGTTTCGTGCAAATGCTTAGGCCCCCCTGACATAGCACTGCTGAAAACAAAAACATATCCGAAACAGAAAACACCAAATCTGTTTTCTAAACACAAAATAAAATGTAATCCGTTGCATTAGCATTTCTTTTATTTTGAATCTTCTCCAGAGAACGAAAATAAAGACCTCGAACAAACGACGATTGTCTTCGGTGGAGAAGGAAAGGAACCGGGCCAGCTTGACGGACCAAAAGCTGTTGTCGTGTCTCCTAGCAACGAGATGTTTGTAGCGGACACCTACAACAGGCGAGTTCAAGTCTTCAGCATGACGGGCGTCTACCTCCGCCATTTTCCTGCCGTTATTTCCGGAGAAGCCTCCGAAACGATAGAACCCGAGGACATATCTATGGACGGGGAGGGTCACCTGTGGGTGGTGGGAGACAAAGACAACGATCTGACAGGGTTCATCGTTCGGTATACGACAATGGGGCATCACCTTGCAACGCTTCGTGCAACATTCACCAACGATTCTTTCATTGGCATCACGGTGGACACACCTCGCAATCTTGTCGTAGTCACAGAGTTCTGGATCCGGAGTGATTATGGGGAAGTGAAGCTTCTGCATTTCAACGGGACTGTCGTTCGTAAGTTTAGGACGGAGAAGGGCCCAGAGTACCCCGGGCGGGTCGCAGTGGGGCGGGAGGGAAACCTGCTTGTGTCCGACCTGTTTGTGTCCGACATCCCTGTGTACGTCTATAACAACACTGGCCACTACCTGTCTAGTTTCGGCGGTGACAGAATTGGTGACGGTGAGGCAGAAGTCGGTCAGAGAATCTTGGTCATGGGAATGTGTACGGACATTTCAGGGGACGTTTTGGTGGGGACAGGGTTTGGTGGGACGGTGGAGAGGTTTACCCAGAACGGGCGGTACGTTCGCAGCGTCGCTACCAACATGTCCAGCTCATGCGGTGTGGCAGTAACACCGGGTGGACAGCTGGTAGTGACAGATTATTACGACAGTACCGTCACTATATTCTCACGCTATTGACCTGTTAAAGGTATGGGCACAACCCGCCGTGCGTGCAACTGCGTGATGTAAACGTGGGCAATTTTTTGGGAATCCGTACGTGGTAAGTACCGCCTCCGTACGAAATCCAACGGAATCCAACGGATTTGGGAGCACGGAGACACTTAACCGTAGCACTTTACGTGCAGGCAAAACCTTCTCTGCATTCGGGCTTCAAATTCACCCTACGCCCCCCCCCCCCCTGCGAGCGAGTACGGGTGACGTGCGTGCCCTGTACAACCAATACGGGTGAGTAAGAAAACCGTACGTAAACAGCACGTGTAATTACGGCCCATATACGGTAACGTAGCAATCTCACAGAGATCGTACGTACAACTCGATTACCACTAGCGCAACTAACGATACACGTAACCGCTCACGGCCAGGCGTTGCGTAGATGCGGACTTAACGCAGCATGTATGAAGGATATTCCTTTTATTTGATGCGAAGAAATGTAAATGAAAAGCTCATCAAATTCAACCTTGTAAATGGTCCTGTATTGTAGCGACCGCCAATGTAAAATGTTCAAGATAACAAAGCATTTAGAACGCTGTGATTATTTTATGGTTGTATATTTCTTTATAGTGTTTTAACTACTCAGTTGTTCGATTAATCTTATTGCTGAAAATTATGTCTATAGTATCTTAAATACTCCGTTCTATCAATCTTATTGCTGAAAATTATGTCTATAGTATCTTAAATACTCCGTTCTATCAATCTTATTGCTGAAAATTATGTCTATAGTATCTTAAATACTCCGTTCTATCAATCTTATTGCTGAAAATTATGTCTATAGTATCTTAAATACTCCGTTCTATCAATCTTATTGCTGAAAATTATGTCTATAGTATCTTAAATACTCCGTTCTATCAATCTTATTGCTGAAAATTATGTCTATAGTATCTTAAATACTCCGTTCTATCAATCTTATTGCTGAAAATTATGTCTATAGTATCTTAAATACTCCGTTCTATCAATCTTATTGCTGAAAATTATATCTATAGTATCTTAAATACTCAGTTCTATTAATCTTATTGCCGTAAATCATGTCTACAGTATTTTACTGTTAGTCTTAAGGCTGTAAATTTCGTGTATGGTATTCTACTCTAGTTATGTTATTAATTGTATTGCCAACAGTCAGTGTTTGACTATGTCTTAGATTGTCATGTGAAAGAGTGTATAAGTCATCCAATAGTATCTTAAATACTAAATTTTTCTATTAATCTTATTACTGTAAATTATGTCTATAGTATTTTAATTATATAAGTACTCAGTTCTATTAATCTTATTGCTGAACATTATGTCTATAGTATCTTAAATATTCAATTGTTCAATCTTATTGCTGTAAATCATTTCTACAGTATTTTGAATAGTGTTAATCTTAAGGCTGTAAATTTCATATATGGTATTTCAAATACTCAGTTATATTATTAATTGTATTTCAAACCATCAGTTTTTGACTCTATGCCTTTGATTCTCATGTGAAAGGCCTGAGTGTACAATTTAGCTAATAGACTGTGAAATTCTTCTGTCGAATAAACCATTATAAACCATTATAAAAAAGGATACCCTTTACAGTAACAATGTAATTTGGTAATGGTGATGTGTAAATGTAATGTGATCAGTTCAGAGTTATCAAAATAAATACATGTTTGTTTGGATGAATTGTGTGGGCCGGTCTAGTGACAAACTTTAAAAAGAAATAACTCAAGAAGGGTTTGACAGATCGTCATGATTTTTGGTATGTAGATAGCTGATGCTTTTTAACTGACAATTATGCAAATTGTAATCTAGTTTCATAATGAATGAGGGGATTCTATAAAGTCCACCTATCAATTAGAGGACTATTTCAACATGTGACATTTGTAACTGAGAAAAATATGAACATTGATCTATAAACAGTATGCAAATGAGGACCTAATTTGCAAAGTTAATGAGAAAATGCTATGATTCAATTGCTTTTGATGACGGCATTTGGAAGTTATGTACAGGTGAACTTCATTTCGCTAATTATGCAAATGGTGTCCTCATTTGCATTAATCAGTAGAACTATTATAACTTTTAATGTCTTTCTTAAGGTAGATTGTCTTTTTCTTTGTGGAGGAGATGATTAACTGATAAACACACATAATACATGTACATTCTGCGAGGGTATGGGGTCGTGAAACTCTAGTTATTACAGTCATTGTTGCTTGTACACTACGTTTGTGACCTTATTTCGGCAGCAATTGACCCAGGTGCGGCTTAAGGACTGTAGTTTTTGAACCACCACACCGGAAAGAACCGGAACCCTTTTGATAAGTGTGTTGGGTTCTTTAACGTGCTCGAGGTGTGGCTCTCCTTAAACTCAGAACCTTCATTTTAAGGTCCTAACGAGGGATGGCTAAAGTTAGGTAGAACAGGCGACAGTATAATTCCGGAAAACCTTGATAATTTCATAATTAATTGACAAGATAAATCAATATTTTTATATGCTATATCAAAGGATAATGAATACTCTAATGTACATTATCATCATTTAATCATGCTTATTAAGAGGGAAGGGTGAGAGAGTCTGCAGAGCGTCTTGATTCCGGTAGAGGGGGCTGCTGAGCTGTGGCCTGGTAGTGATCTGCTCTGATTCAAATGGTTCTGAACGTGAAAAAAAATAATCAAAGATATGTAAACGAATATAAAAACATAATCTGTGAAGAAATGATACAAATGCCAATATAAGACAAGTGATTTTTATCTGACGTGTTATCAATTTATTGATATTGAGACAAAACAGATTTGTAAAAGCTACAATTATAGTTCCTTCACTTGCATAGGCCTTTGTAGACGATAGAACTGCAAAGAATAAGGTAAAAGATTAACCTGTCTTAGTCTGTGGATCAGTTGTAGGTTGTAGATCGGTTTGATCTCGGTAGAGGGGGCTGTTGAACTGTGGCCCGCTTACAAATGCGTAGATAGTGGACTCCTGCACCGCTGCTTTACATAATTCATCTTTTGAACTGGAACCTGAAAGATAAAAAAAAATCGACCATGCTATAAGTCATATAAAGCAGCTACATAATGAGGAAATATATGCCGTAAGTTCAAAACAAACATCGAAAGTATATTGACGTATATTGATGTCAAATCTAAAGACAAAGATGCCAATGCGAAAGAACAAAATGAAGAACATATTGTTTGGTTATTTGTTTAACGCCCCTAATCACATAGATTTCAAAATAGTTTTCATGATAATTTTCAATTTGTCCATTTTTTTTCGCACTTTCGCACCAGTTTTGAGGTCCCCATAGGATGTCATCCATATAATAAAATCAACATATTAGCCTTATGAAAATTTGAGTACTTCCAAAAATTGCAGGGGCGGCTAAACTTAGTATCTATTCGAATATTACGGTATTCATTCGAGTTTTACGGAATAAGTACGAATTTTACGGAATACATTGTTTTTCGGAACATACAGTATTCTTCGAACTGTGGTTATGCATGTGTACCTAAAACTGACATAAACCGATTGCCCTGCGTATGGCTACGTATGAATAAAAGGAAATGTCTATGTGGACCTCATGCGGACTTGTTATGCAGATTTACGCGCTCGTGTAACGGCGTCCTAACATTCGCAAGAATGCATAAAGGGGCCCTAAGAGAATGTCATTGACCAGAAGAGAATGTCATTGTCCAATAGATCATGTATAAATGAATACACAATCAGCCGACAATTTGCTGAATTTCACTTGTGGTGGGATACGCAACGTGTGTTTGTACAACAATATGACACGCACTAAGCCCAAACAGACCCTACCCATGCATTTCCTATACGCATGGACACTTCCTTCATTATGCATATTCTTGGCATAAATGAGAGGCGATGCTCACAAAATATCAAACGCATAACAAGATGAGTTTTTAACATCGCCCCTTAAATTGGTTTTGTAAGCGAATTTTTGTTAGGCCATATCGGACACACTGTATTCAGCCATAGGCTTAGCTTTTTTAATTGAACCATGTAGTTCTTAGGGAGTTTAGCACAATACTGAATGCTTTTTGATGTACGTATACGCAAAACTAGTCGATATTTTATCGTATATTGTGAAGTAGCATGCACGTTGTACTTCATAAAGTCAATATCTATCGGAAAATAACACTCTCTTGCCGAGTTTGGGACTCCTTTGAAGGCCCACTGTTTAAGAAAAAAAAGTTTGTCAACCTACCTGGTAAAATGACGCAGCCAAAAGCCAGCATCACGTAGAACCAGACCGACATGTTTTGCTTCCCACGCATCCGTCCTTGTCAGTAAACAATTCTTACAGTCCCGTCAACGTTGAAATGTTATTACTGACAGAAGCGTTCCAAAACCTGTCCTTCCCTGCTTTTGGAAATGCGTGCAATAAAAAACCTCGCAGTTAATTTTTCAGACACACCCTGTGTAGAGGAAATTGGTCTGCTGCTTTCGTGATAATCTGTTTTCTTCTACTTTCTAGTACAAGTTCAAAAGATAGATGAAGTGACTAGCTCATCCCTTGTTCTGGAAATTCATGCGATAAAAACTTCGCAGTTTATTTTTTCGACACACTCTGTACAGAAGAAATTGGTCTGCTGCTTTCTTGATACTCTATTTGCTTATACTTTCTAGTACAAGTACAAAATATAGATCAAGTGACTAGTTCATCCCTGGCTCTGGAAATTCATGCAATGAAAACCCCGCAGTTTATTTTTCAGGCACACCCTTCGCCGAGGAAACTGGTCTGCTGCTATTCTCTTTGCTCATACTTTCTAGTACATGTTCAAAAGATAGATCAAGTGACTAACCCATCCCTTATTCTTTAAATTCATTCGATAAAAAACTCGTAGTTTTTTTTTTTCAGACACACCCTGCGCAGAGGAAATAAGTCTGCTGCTTTCGAGATACTCTATTTTTTTTCAAACTTGCAAGTAAAAGCTCAAAGATAGAACAAGTGACTAGTACAGCATAAAGAAAAGGCCAGGGCTTAGTTCTGTGTTTTTTTTTTCATACCGGGATCACAGCTCTCTACTGCGAATTCAACAACTGATCTACATGTTCAGACCCTGGAAGTTCTAAGGCTTGTTCACCTTTATCCGTTGAAGATGTTCTAACTACTAACTAAATGCTCTTTAGCTAGAAGCTCTGAAGAAGATGTCTATTTGTGGTAGAATTCTCTTACATCCTAACGTTATATTCTACGTACCAACATCATGAAAATATTTTCGGTAGAGTAATTTAGGGAAGTCATCAACTTAACGAATGGTAGTTTCAAAAATTTCAAAATATAACAGTTTGAAACCACCGTCCGTTACCTTAAATATTTAGCGTTAGTTTTTATTCTACTTTTGCCTTGTTTTGTGTTCTCAATTTCTCGATGTCGTTTTTAACGCGTTTCTTAGTTTTATTTGGCCTGTATGGTCCCTTACATATGTGGCTTTCTTCTGTGTTTCCGGACAGAAATCTGGAGAACCTCTGAATGGTACTTTAGAGTTCGCGTTTTAGCATGCATTAACATTGCGTTGTGGATCTGCAGTGTTTTTGTTTGATATCCACATCACCATTTTGTAAAAAAAAGGATGTAGTCTTAGTTGTGGAGCAGGAAATGGTGACAGTTTTCTGTTTTATTGCCTAATGAAACTACTTGCCTATGC
Source organism: Branchiostoma floridae (assembly GCF_000003815.2). Taxonomy (NCBI): domain Eukaryota; kingdom Metazoa; phylum Chordata; class Leptocardii; order Amphioxiformes; family Branchiostomatidae; genus Branchiostoma; species Branchiostoma floridae. Next base: position 3,785,103 of record NC_049987.1, on the reverse strand, counting down.
GTTCCTTTCTAATTCAGGATGAGAGGTTATTGTAAGCCTGGTGGTGTGACCCACTGTCATAGTGAGTTGTAAAGCCCCATTGTTTGAATATAGGCTATCTGTATTACTTTTTAGTACTTTCAATTTAGTAGGTGAGTAGCACTTATAATAAGGAAAGTTAAGTTTCAAAATGGTTCACATGGCATTTTCCGTCGGTACTGCAGTGGTCTGTGTATGTTCCTGTGTGGCTGTGACCAACATAACGTGACAAGCTCTGCATGATATTTGGTATTTTGGTGGATGGTAGTGAAAATGAAGGTCAAGGTAGATAATGGGCCCTCTAGGGGATAGTTACAGTACTGTAGTGGAACTGTAAAGTTGGAGATCAAACTTTCTGCTCTCAGAATCAGGTGCCAGGTTCATGATTGTTAGTAGTGGATAGGTATTGGGGCATGGCGGAAATGTTGTAAGTTTGGGCCACCTAGCAACTCGTTTGGAACTGCAGAGAGTGTTTTCGTTTTGAGTTTTTGCCATGGATAAATCAAGAAAAAGCGGTTGATATATCGTCATGACTTTGGGCATTTAAATGTTTGTTTGTTTTATTTGTTTGTTTATTTATTTTGCACAACAAAATAATAATAAATACAGAAAAGAATAAAACATAAAACAGGTGCAGAAGGAGGGGAAAACCTTAACAGTTTATGCTGTGCGCCCCTCCTCCATACTTACACAAGATGTATGATCAATGAAATCATGAATGACAAAGAAAAGAAACTAACACATATGTTATAATAATACAAAAACATCAATGATCAATAAAATCAATAAATAACAAACCAAAGTAACTACCACAATCATATGTTATAATAATACAACAAAAGATGTATGATCAATGAAATCAATAAATAACAAGGAAAAGTAACTGACACAATCAAATGGTTTCAGTAATACTTTACATAATCTGACATTAAATTTGTAAATCATTAGGTAATCTGCATAATGAATAAAGAAAGTTTCTGAATCCAGTGCATTTCATGATAGGATTATTAAACACGCGACATATGTAACTGAAAGGTCTGGACAGATTTTACTTATATATGAATGAATGGTACCATTATGATACACTTGTGATGGGTTTGTAACCTTGGTCTTGAGGTTCAACCCAGTTAATTCATTGGTGATATTTGCCTTCAGTGGAGTACAAGGCACTGACCATAGTAACATGATATAACATGTAATAATATCATGACTACCAAAATACCTTCAGCATGATTCCTGTCTATTTGGAGAAGGTATGTTTTCAATTTAGATCTACTAACATACTGCCTTGGGCAGCTAAAAACCGGTTGGCTGCCCGAGGAGTTGGTCTGGCACCCAGGGTGAGTTTTTTTATTTTTATTTTTTTTTATTTATTAGATATTTATTCATTTTCCATTATGATAAACAAAACATTCAGACATTACAAAAAACACAGATGAAGCCACCCCTAGCAGATGCGTTACAACGGAATTGATAAATTGATGAATAATGACATAGTATGTTAAACAAAGATGCAACTTAAGCTTTACGTAAAGAAAATTGATAAGTCGATAAATAATGAGACAGTATGGTAGAATGAAGATGAAACTTAAGCATTACATAAAGATCATCACTTACCCCGGTGCCTCTCCAGCTTCCCTCTCCGAGACGCAATAAGATATTTGGTCTTTTCATAAAATAATACAAGCCTTTTGAAAGAATTGAAACCAGGGTGACGTTAAAGGAGTCCTAAACTCCAGAATAGAGTAGAAATAAAAATGAACACTATTTCACATTCTACGATAAAGTTTCCATTAGTCTCATGTGCATCGAAAAGCATTTAGTATTCTGCTAACCCCCCTAAGTAGCCTTTACTTAAATCAAATAATGTACAATGTGTCTGGCAAGGTTTGACAAACGTTAACCTACAAAACCAATTTGAGGGGTGACGTTAAAACTAGTCTTGTTATGTGTGTTTTTTTGTTATTTTGTAAACAATTGGCCTTCTCGGTATGCACATCGCCCCTCATTTATGCCAAAAATATGCATGATGAAGGAAGTATCTTTACGTATAGGAAATACATGGGTAGGGTCTACATGGGTTTAGTGAGTGTCATATAGTTGTACAAACACACGTTGCATATCTCACCACAAGTAAAATTCTGAAAAAAGCCGGCTGATTGTGTATTCATTGATACATTATCTATTGGCAAATAATATTCCTTTTCTGGGGTTTATGAATCCTTTAAAGGCAACCTAAACAATATAACAGCGTCAAAGTGGAAATATAAATAAGGCAATCTGCATGATATTGACATCTACTGCACTGTATTCCCACATTTACATCATAATTATATACTTTGAGCGGTTAAAAACAGCCCAGAGACAAGTTGCACGAGGATATTCCTTATTATTGTACCCCCAAAAAATAAGGACTTGATCTGAAATCCTTATGCAACTCATTCCTGCGCTGTTTTTAACGGCTCAATTTATGAAATAATGATGTAAACGAGCTAAAATAGGGCATTAGATGTCAATACTATACAGACTGCCTTATTCAGAATATTTCCACTTTTAACAATTTGATATTGCTTAGGTTGCCCGAAGGTATAGGCCTAGTATGACACAAATATGATAGGGCCAGGGACCATCTATGGGCAGTTGACAGGCGACTCGTCCTCTCCATCCGGACAGTCTGTCCCGCCGTCGCACTTCCAATTGCCAAAGATGCACGCGCCGTTGTCGCAAGCAAATCCCCCTTCAAAACATTTCGCTACAGTGGGAAAAGAAATAAAAAGGAGGCGTGAATAGTTTCATCAGGTTGTAAGTCACCGGATCCGGATAGCAAAGTTCGATGTACAACAACAAAGTCTTTTAATTCATAAAAATTACCAAGTTCCTATATCATTGGTACTGGTCAACATCTATGCGATTTAAGCTTGTAAACATCGCATGAAGTACTTACTCCACATTAAAATAAAATACCCATTAGCCCCACGCACATCAAACAGCATTTAGTCTTCTACAAAACTCCCCAAGTACCCTCAAATCAAATTAACCAATCCCAGTCTATAGCTTGAATACAATGTGTCTTGCAACGTCAACGCCTGGCATAAGTTTGGTTACACATATGATTTCAGGGGCGCTAAGAAAAACACGTCATGTGTTCTTTGATACCTTTACAATTGACCTTCTTGGTGTGCTTAGCGCCCCTCATTTATGCCGGAAAATAATCGCGATTAAGGAAGTGCCACTGCATAAGGAATGCAACCGTAGGGTCTGCATGGACTTAGTGAGTGTCATATCATTTTACAGACACACGTTGCGTAATTAACCACAAGTGGAATTCCACCAAAGGCCGGCTGATTATATATTTAGAGATACATTATCTATTGGAAAATAACACTTTCTTTTGCAATGGAATACCACACAGGTCGCTGGAAAAATAATAGAAATTGGACAAAGATAGCCAGAAGTGTTGGCTGGTCGCAAAGAATATTCTTTGGAAAGCTAACACCACTGCATGTTATAATTATGTGTCTATATCTCTACAATTTTTCTTCCAGCGACCTGTGGAGCCTGGGAGAGGCTAAATTCCATACGGACCTCATCTGTTCATTTTGTGTGGCGGTGGACAGATTTTGCCCAAGTACAAGAAAAGACAATTACTGTAAATGCATTTAAGTTCGCGGGGATTTAATTTCGTGGTAGCGGGAAAAAGGACTTTTCGCGGTGGTTTTAATTTCGCGGTGACACCATAGACTGCAGTCTATTACCATAATAGAAAAATGTTTGCGGTGGATTTAAGTTCGCGGTAAAGTGGTCGCCGCGAAAACCGCGAACATTAATCCACCGCGAACATTTCTGCATTTACAGTAATGGTTGCAAAAAAACAACGCCTTACCACTACAGTACATCCAATAATAACTAGTGACGTATATATATATATATATGAATTTGCGTGACATGGTAATCATTTGTCATAATACGAAGGCTTCTTAGGGATTATGCAAATAAAAACAATGATCACTTGAACATAGAGGTAGTGATCTCCATAATTGATATCTCTTAATTCTTCTCTCTTTTAAAGTTATAACTGTTGCCTATATAAAGATCCTTTAATTAACTGTAGCGGGATTGCAAAACGTTGCCATTTTCTTATGCAAATTAGGTACTACTGTGCATAATTAGCCTTAAGTTATGCTAATGAAGATGAAGGGATGGGGAAAAAAGATCAACCACTCTTACCCTTAGCCTTGGTCTTCATGGTAGTCGGAGTCTGCAGAGTGTGTCGATCCCGGTAGAGGGGGCTGCTGAACTGTGGCTTGGTGGTGGTCTGCTCTGATTCAAAAGATCCTGAAGCTGAAGAAAATTAAGATTGTATTTTCCTCTTTGTTGCAATTAAAAAACCCATTCCGGGGCCTATTACCCATGTGTTAAGCTCCTTCAAACCCGTCAGGTGAAATGCCGCAGCCAAAGGCGAGGGTTAGGTCACACTGAAGACCCCCAGCGAGGTGGGTGTTGGCTCCACTAGCAACAGATAGCAACCACCTTTGACCCTAAGTTTACCAGATTTCCCACATTGTTCGACGTATCATGCAGACTCATGCCAACATGTTTTGCTTCCATTCATCAATATTTTTGTCAGTAAACCATTCAAAAAAGTTTCATTCACTTCGAAATGGAGTGTTTTGAACCAGATTCATCCTAGGTTCTGGAAATGTGTGAAATAAAAACATTTACTCAGGATAATCAATAAGATAGAATGCGAGAAAACACCAACTACCCTTACCATTGGTCTTAGTTTGCAGGTCACTCGTAGTCTGCAGAGCGCCTTGATTCCGATAGAGGGGGCTGCTGAACTGTGGCCCGGTGGTGGTCTTCTCTGATTCAATTGATCCTGAACATAAAGGAAAGTAAGATTAGCCAACAAGATCGTTAGATATGCCAATAAGACGTGCATTTATTTATAAGCAAGGTTGTACAATCAAATACATAAACATTATATGAAAAAAAAAAACGATACTAATGCCAACAAGACATGCATATGATTGTTAGCTGACCTGTCATCAATTTATTGATATTCTAATAAAACGGATTTGTAAAAGCTACAATATCTCCTGTAGTTACACAAGCCTGTTTAGACGAATATCAAAGAACTGTAAAACAATAAGGTAAGATCAACCTGTCTTAGTCTGCGAATCAGTCGTAGGCTGTAGAGTGGTTTCATTCCGGTAGAGGGGGCTGATGAACGGTTGCCTGTTTACAAATGCGTAAACAGTGGACTCTTGCATTGTTTCCTTGCATAATTCATCTTTTGAAGTGGAACCTGTAAGAAGGAGAGTACGGTAAGATTAGGAAGATCAAGCAAACGCTGCAGAGCGTTTGATCCCGGTAGAGGGGGCTGTTGAACTGGGGCCTGTTTACAAATGCATAGATGCATGTGGACTCCTGCATTGTTTCCTTGTATAATTCATCTTTTGAAATGGAACCTGTAAGAAGGAGGGTACGGTAAGATTAGGAAGTTCATTGTATGGTGAACGGACAATTGCAGTCGTATGATGTGAAGCCTCTCTTTCTACAACAAGCATTACAAGCAAGAAAACTACATTTCAACCTTAAATAGCCTTGACATTCGTAGGACAATCACAAAACTCAGAATTGGCTGTCACAAATTGAATATAGAAACTGGGAGATTCCCACAAATCCCTATTGACCAGAGGGTTTGTCCTTTCTATCCAGAGCTAACTGAAGACGAATATCACTTTATGGTTGTATGTCCCAGATATTCTGATATGCCCAATTCTCTATACATAAGGCTGTCATTTTATACACAAGGATCTATCTCAATGGACCTGAAGTGCCAATTCAAATACACCATGACATGTGACAATCCCTGCATGACAGATATAGGAAAATATATTAAAGAAGGTTAGAAATTCCTCAATGATTGTAAAAGCCTTCAATGATTGTAAGAAACTTATCCCATACTACAACTTCTGTATTAGTTAGATATGCCTTAAGTTAAGCTATAAAACTGTAGTTATGTTGCTGCCATACATTTGTATCTCGTACAATAGTTGTGCAATAAAGTTCTCTAGCTAATTTCCAAGTAACCCCAAATGATGACTTTCAACCAGAAAACGCCTGTTATCTTTTTAACACCTAATATCATTTGTACTAGAAGTGGTACAACCGGAGAAGCGGTCAACAACTTAAGATATTCGGAATTATATTTTTAAACAGACTTTGAAGTCAGAAAATCCCACAAGCTACAGAAAATCCAAGATCCAACGCAGAATTAAAGTCAGAATGTTTATTACCACAGTGGAATCGGTCTTCCTATACGGTTAAAAAAACGTGGAGGTGGACAAAGTCACGAGAAAAAAGGATAAATGGCTGAGACACATATGTTTTAAGGTTAACGTTTCATGGGATAGCAGCAAAAGCTATCAGTTGTCCCAACGTAATATCTAAATCATAAAAAATAAACAATCTGTTGACAAGAACAGCGCAGAATGAAACTGAAAAAAAGTAACGAGAAGGTAGGAGAATAGGAGAAAACCCAGAGTGACTTATTACTACGTAGCGACACAAGTCTTCAAGATACTAAAGGGCCATGGAGGAGCAAGTGTAGTAGAAGAGGGTCTCTGGATTGGTTATAATTAGAGCAGGAGCTCGAATCAAGTTTTCAGAATTAAATGGACTTCATACGACTTTAACGGAATAAATTCAAAATAAATAATTGTACTGTCCTGCAGTACAATGTGAGCCAGTCAGAATTGCCCTGAAGAAGGTGACAGACGGTCACCAAAACGTCGATGAGAATAAAACATTGGTTGTGTAAAAAGAGTCTCTTTATTCGGAATAAATTCAGGTTTCATAGAAGTCATACGAGTTTTCTGGAATACGAATTCGAATTCATACGACCCACTACAAAGAATCATACGAGTCTTACGGTATATACAACGAATCATGCCAATCTAAAGCTTACAGAACACTAATTCGATCTATTAGTAAGAAATGCATGTATTCGATTTATTCAATTCGTATGTATTCCCGAAAACGTGAATTAATCACTTCTAAAAATCGCATGGATATTTAAAGGCACCCATGTTTTGGCAACGAAAAATTGTTAACTTACCATACGACATGACACAACCTAAGGCGAGTATCACGCAAAGCCAGGCCGACATGTTTTGCTAGCCGCTCACCAATCCTCGACAGTAAACAGATTTTACAGTTTCAATAACGTAAAAGTGTTTTTACTGACAGACGCGTTCCAAAACCTGTCTGTCACAGGTTCTGGAAATGCTGGAAATAACATAGTCTTTTCCCAACACACACTGTGAGGAAATTAGTCTGCTGCTGTCTGTTTTTATACTTTTGAAAATAAGATCAAAGTGCAAACGTTAATAAGATCGGATGAATAAAGCAACACACCAAAAAAGGCCAGGCGTCTCAGTTCAGTGGATTTTTGATATCATAGCCCTCTGTTCCCAACGAAACAATTGATTTTCACGTTTTGACCGAGGATAATCTATGTTTTGCCTTCTGTATTTACTTCTCGATGTAGTTTCTTTGTTGTAAAAAAAACCGAGTGTTATCTGTAGAGTAGGGTTATAGATTCACAGCCATGTTTGGGGCTGCTGGTTGAAGTTATTCTCAAAAAGAAGTGATTGAACTCAGGCTGCTTGAATATTTTGTAACGTCCCGGTTCCTTGAATTTTTGAAAGACATTAGAATAGTTCATAGCAAGATTATCAGGACTTTTGTACCCCACACCCCAGACGTGTCGGTAAAGCTCAACTTAGGGCCCGGTCACATACAGCGTCTCCCCACTGCAAATCTTAAGACGTAAAACGTCCAAGTAGTTCCAGAGTAAGTTGCTAGGAGGCACAAACCTACACTACATTACTTTTTCCTTATATTGCCAGCTATCTGCCACCTAAATATCAAGACCAAATTCTGTCCAGGTCAAAAGACGCAAACCTATAGAAGTTTTGCTGCAATACCAAGATCACACGCCATGGGGAGCTATCCTTGACCTTCGTCTTTCCAACACCTACCCACACACACCAAATTTCATTGCAATCCATCAAAAGGTTAAAATGACTTACTTACAACAAATATCCAGGAACAAGAATAGATCGCGTGCCTCGGG
>NC_049987.1:3693332-3776842 GCF_000003815.2 Branchiostoma floridae | reverse complement strand
CACATACATACATACGAAAACACACACACTGAGGCACAAACAGGCACACACACACACACACACACACACAGAGACACAAACAGGCACACAACACACATACATACATACACACACATACACACACACAGTCACAAACACACACATTCATACATACATTCACACACACACACAAGCACAAACAGGCACTCACACACACACACAGTTACATATGATCAACAAAAAAAGATGATGCTGGTATTGTTCGTCGGTACCTAGACACAAAGTAGGTCAGGAAAATGTAAAATAGTCCTTCAAAACGTGGGATAACATGAATTGTGTTCAGATCACCGAACCAGTTGGTAAGGGGGAGGGGGGCAGTTTTCTTTTGTGTCTTATTTGTATAGGGCAGTTTCTTTTTGTTTCAAGCGTTATATTAAATTTAGATTTTAAACTTATTACAGCCGGATATTTTACCGGTTGACATCAGATGCTTGATCGTGAAACTTTACTTGATCAGCGACCTCTCTGCAACAACAGGCTAGAATATATAGGTCATGGTATCATGGCAACTGGTTACAGAAGTGAATATCTGTTTTCGAAACAGTTATGCAAGCCATGAAGGTGTAGTTACTGTTGTTACTGTTGTTCGTCGTACAGACCTGAGTCACTGACGTTCGGCAATTAAAATTGGTTACCTGTTGGAGCTGGCCACAGACTATCTGAACGAAACCGTGGAATAGAAATCTGAAGTCAAAGTAAGTGTTTATTCTTCTGTTACTGCGTGACGATCTAACACTTGATCGTACGTTCGACGTTACGTAAAGCCATGCTACACATAGCAGAACATGGCCTCCCGATCCCCAACCACTACCTACAACCACTATATCAAATTATAAAACGCAACATAATTACACCTCCTCTCGCTTCAAAAGTTTCTGGAACAACCTTCCTGCGTTTCTGTTACAATTCTGTACACACATAGTTACACCTCGTCTTGTCATAAACGTTTCTAGGACAACAGTCCTGTGTTTCTGTTACATTTCTGTACACACCTCGTCTTGTCATAAACGTTTCTAGGACAACAGTCCTGTGCTACTGTTCCAATTCTGTACACACATATTTACACCTCGTCTTGTCGTAAGCGTTTCTGGGGCAACGGTCCTTTTTTTCTGTTACAATTCTGCACACACATAGATATGCTCATCCTGGCTTAAACTTTTCTGAGGCAACAGTCCTGTGTTTCATTCATTCATTCATTCATTCATTCATTCATTCATTCATTCATTCATTCATTCATTCATTCATTCATTCATTCATTCATTCATTCATTCATTCATTCATTCATTCATTCATTCATTCATTCATTCAACTGCCGTTGACAGATATCGACCCGAGGACAAGAAAATTGAAAAGACCAGGTCCCAGCCTCGTTTCCATGTCGCGCTGGGATTGGCTGTTGCCTTGCTGCTTGTGACTTGCGCAATGGCGGCTGGTGGACTGATGGCGTATTTCCGGGGAAGAAACGGAAATAAACGGGTACAACTGTTTGTTTATCTGGTTTTTTTTTGTAATAACATTCCTTTTACCTCCTTGAAGCGGGGGATTTGTAGTGACTACTGTTTGTTTGTAAGATAAATAGAGAACGTCTATATGGATTGTTTTGATATTTTGTATGTGGGTACTTGTCTTTATAACACTGAATGGAATGCCATGGATTATATTCCCCCTGTGGCGTTCCATGGCACCGCCGCGGAATGTGTGGTTTTCATAACGTTTTCTGGACATGCTATGTGATTTGATTTTTGGGTGGCAGATAGCTTTCGGAAGCGAGACTTTTGGCGTATAGGTATTTGCCCCCTAGCGGTTTTTTTCTTAGGGACTGGTGTTTTGCTGTACCGGTACCCACCCCTATTCTCTACCAGACTCCAGCCTGGTCGAATAGTAATGGGAGACTTTGGCCAATTTAGTTAAAGAGGCATTCCACTAGATGCTACCCCGGCTGCAGTACCGACTGGTGCTGCTAAAATGTGCTGTCTTCATTTACTGATCATGAGCTTTGTTCAGCTTCTTAACGAAGCATTCCACTCCAGAAGTCAGAGTATTATAATTCCTCTGAGAATAGATTATGATTATGAATGAATCAAGTTTGTATGGTTAATTTTACCACAAGTTGAAGCTTAAAGGCAGGGCAGACATTGTAGCAAACGAGTTCTTGAATTCCCCTGAGGAGTGAGGACCCTTCCAATACATTGTGCGATGGTTGGGAAAGGACGTGACGTTTATTATGGGAACAGGTACCGTTTAAAACCGGCATACATTTCGATACTATATGATTTATGAACAATCAATTTGCATAAGCTGGTAGGATTTGCCATAAACATGGACGATCTCTCGGATCATGATCTAGTCCATTTAATGACCCGAGGGTCTGCATTTGTATCCAACTCAATTAACACAAAACTTCTACAGCATGTACAATCATTCATAAAAGAAACAAAAAGATTTGAATAAGTGAATCTCTATCCTACAAGCTTGGCCCGGAGTGTCTGTCCGAATATCCACCTATATTTATGTTTACCTTCACCGAAGGTACACATATTGTTTTTGCTTAGACGTTCTTTTTTTCCGCGCACCTCAAAAACATGAATATCTCCGAAAGTAGAGCTTGGATTAACTTGAAAGCCAGAGTTATCTGGTAGGCCTGTACATAACGCACTGCACCGTGGTCATTCGGGCCCACATAGACCCAAAATAATGATTTTATGGAGCAAAAAAGGGTGAAAAAAATAGCAATTTTAACACAAAATCGAACTTTAGAACACCTCTGGAATCTTGGAACGTTGTTCGAAACGAGGTCAACGACCGCCGCAGCTATCGAACAAGCCGCCGCGCCAGCAGAAGGAAATATAATACCCCAAAATAGTATCGAAGTGTGTGGAGAGGTAGGTCACTAATTGTTTGAATATATATCAAGTCAAGATTAAGTGTCTGTTGGGCATATTATTTTTGATTTTGTTTAAGTTCAGTAACCTGAACGAGCCAGTTGTACCTTATCTCTAAGCTATCCAAACATTGATATGATTCTATGTTGTATTCGATCGAGTTACGTCAAATCGACAACACACACGGTGTCATACATTGTATGCCAGCACTAGTCTTTTGATTCAACTGTTTTTACAAGGTTGCATGCTCACGCACTAATTTGTAAACAAACGCATACCGTCGACAGAGAGAATACGGAATGGTGTATAGTTAACCAAATTTTGAGTAAACAAGAAAAATTGTGCACAAAAACATGCTCTGCGTTACACGCAAGGTCACTGCGTATTGGTGGCTTTTACGCACGAAGATCGTCATCCAAACTGAAAGATTTAAATTTGAGACATATTAGGTATGCAAAACACAAACGAGGGAATTGAGGATTTTATTTCGCAAATAAACTGACCTGAACAAGATAAACCGCAACGTGGAACGCCCTCCATCCCCATCGTACGTCGTCATAATTTCCGTTCACCATGTTCATCATGCAGTAACGTTACCACAGCGCTGGGTTGATCCCGATTCACAAGTGAAGCATTAAACGGAGTCACGGTTAAGTACATTTCACCTACATACAGCTTTATACGCGTCGGGAGAGTTTGTGGCCTTTCACAGCACAAGCACAAAATGGGACTGTTTACGCCCCTTGTTGCATTCCAAGGTCGGTGAAGCCATGCCAACGTTCACGATCTGTTACTTCGTACTTCAATGACAGTAAAAACTTCATTTCACGCCAAAGGCTCCGGAGTATGAACGCGCAAAATTCTACATCTTTGTCACAACAACGAACAAAATTCCCGCCCATGGAAACACCGGAAACTAAATATGATGACCTTTGCCGTCTGATCGGCACCGCATTTGATCTCAAAGTACGCGGCAAATCGCGGCCTTGTTATTCCAGTCAGTTCAGTGCAAAGTCATGATATACTTTGAACCACATTTGTTTTTTACTCCGATTAAGTTGCCAGTGTTTTACCCGGTTTGTCTTTGGACATGCAAGGAGAAATTACTTTCAATGATGTTCGTGTTATGATGCATTTAGTGATTTACATATTCTCAGATCGAACCGCTGCCTGTCAATCAAGTTGCGAACGTCCTGGGAATCTAAGGTTTCATACAGACATGTTTGCTACATCAATATCCGTCGAATGCCGGCTTGTGTATCGTTAGCCGGCCACCGGGGATTTTCCAAGCTCAAATCTATACGTCGTGCCTCAAACCAAAGGGGTTTTATGCCTCATCTTTAAAACAATTAAATTTGCATGGCGATTTTTTAGTAAGTTAAATGTAAGATGTGCCACAACGTAGCGATCATGCTTCGAACGTAACGTGTTAACCATTTTTAAAGCTCAAATTTCCTTGGCGACGCAAAACTTGCAATTGGCTACTGTACACAATCCTATGAATCCCGCGATTCATTCAGACGACAGCTCTGTGCAGAAATTTATACTCAGTGATTTTTTTAACCTCCTTGCTCAGTCAAAATCTTACAAGCAGTTAGCAAAAAGATCAAGATCAAAAGCAAACTTATTTTTCACGGGTTATGTAAGGCCCCGCCCTTACATAAAATGCCGCATGATTGCAAGCTGGTGAGGTCTGAGCCCTTGTCATCAACTATATTGAAAGTATCTTTGACATTTGAATTTACATTTATCTTCTTTTTTAAATTTGACTTCTGTATGTATGTGGTAGCAATAACTGACAGTTAATCGTGGGGGGCGGGGGGGGATAATAACAAAAAAGTCAGCAATATGCGACTGACCATAGCAGTAGGGGAGGGGGATTTTCCTACATACATATGCTGGCGGGTTCGACCGGTCGCTTCACTCTAGCCGCCGGCAGGCGTTAGGAACTACCTGTATCATCTAAACCAGCACCGTCTGCAAACACCCGCTGAATTTTTGCAAAATAATTGTCTACATTTACGCACCCATATTGACGGCACCGACAATGACGGAAAGGACAAAATCTAACTTATACATTGTACATGTGTATTCAACTTCCACTGAACTTCGCCGCGCGCGCTCTGCACCAAATCGGAGCACGAGACTAAGGCCACACCAAGTACATTTTATGGATGACATCATCGTGCGCATTAATTTTCGCCTGATTTAAGGAAAAAAAAAATAATTTTTTCCTTCTGCAGGGATGGTCAACATGACGATAAAATACCAAGAAGAGCAAATGTGTTGTAGCCTTATAGTTGTACTTGTAGAAGGGACACTTCCAAGGTACCCGAGACTGTAGTTGTAGAAATGAAACTTATTGGATAGTTGTAAAAGTGAAACCAATATGGAAGCTATGAGTGTGGCTACCAACTTTGTTGGTTGATGCCAGTCTACCACACTAGTGTCACTTTTACTACACCAGTACATGTCTTAAATACAGGAATGAACGCCTTCTTGGCTCTGATACCATGTTTTGTCCCTTTATTACCTCCATGAAATGTCATGGAGGTTATATTTTACCCCGCGTTCGTCTGTCTGTGTGTCTGTCTGTGTGTAAACAAGATAACTCAAGAACGGCTGGGTGGATTGGTTTGATACTTGGTGTGTTGGTAGGGTGTGATGAAAGCTAGAAATGATTAGATTTTGGGCCCCCTAGCGGCTCCCCTTGGTACTGCAGCGCAACTTCCGGTTTTGCTATCTTGGTGTTTTGAACATGCTATGGTCACGATTTTTGAGTTTTAGATAGCTCTTGTGCTCAGGATGAAGTGACATAAGTTTGGGCCCCCTAGCGTCTAGTTTTAAGATAGCAGGGGCATTTTTGTCAAAAACTTCTGACGAGGATAACTCAAGAAGGGAACAACGGATTTTCATGATTTTTGGTATGTAGGTACCTTGGACAATGTTGTACAAGATGAAATACTAATTATGCAAAAAGGAGCAAATTTGCATAATTAATGACAACATTCAATCATAGCAGTTTTTTCTATGTATCTCTTGTCTTGGACGTGATATGGTCTTGAAATTTAGGTGGTAGATAGCTTTTAGTGTCATGACAAAGTGGAGCAAATTTCAGCCCCCTAACATTTAATTTAAAAACTGCAGGGGCGTTTTTGTCAAGACATTCCAAAGAGGATAACTGCAGAAAGGATTGACGGAATGGCATCATATAAGGCATGCGGGTAGCTTAACCAAAGATGTTCATAATGATATACATGTTATGCAAATGAGGACTTAATTTGCATAATTAATGAGGGAATTGTATAATTCCATTGTTTTCAATAACTGGACTTCAATAAATGTAACACATGTTAATTATGATGGGTGGAATATAAGCAGATACTAAATATGGTAATGAGGAACTTATTTGCATAATTTATGTAAAAATTGCAAAACCTCTTTATGATTAATAATGGGAATTTGATAATTGTGACATGTGTACATTTGTCAATGATGAACAACACCATGCATAAATTATGTTAATGTCTTAGTCATTTGCATGAAATTTACAAAACCTCTAAATATTCATGGAGGTATGAGGTCGCCGAACTCTAGCTTCTTTTTACAACAGTCATCACAACTTTATGGTGCCTATTTTTGAAAATGTAGCCAACTTTTTTTCACCCATCTTGTTTTTTTTCGCCCTATCGCACTATTTTTGCAATCTGCAGAGGATGTCATCCATAAAATTTACTTGCTGTGGCCTGATAGATTTCAAAGTTTTTTTTAAACATTTGATTACATATCGTTGAAGGAAACCAATTTTGTCCATGGCTCCCTCCCCAATTTCCAAGTAGAAATGTTAGGCTAGACCATGTGAAGGTAAACATTCTGTATTTGCTTGCAAATGTTACCTTTCTAGTCAAATGTATTTTCTTATATTCTATGATTTCGTTATGTGGTGTTACTTAACATTACTTCTGTTATATGCTTTGCTTGTCTGTATTTGTTTCAATGTTCTTTTGTACTCTCAGTTTGTTTTTGATGACGGCCTGAAAATAAGCATGTTGAGCTTGAGTGTGCCGCCATCATGTTATGTATCTATCTGTTGCAATAAAAAAAATCTTTTAGTAGACTGTGTGTTCACAAACGTCATCAGAACATTTGTGGGTCATTCTGTCGTAATTTGTCCATGTATAAAAGTAGCCTTTTTAGAGCACAATGGTCCATAAAAGTGACAAAATATCTGGATTCCAAGGGTCGCTTAGCTTCAGACTTTTTGTGCACCTTCCTAAATGCCCGATAGTTGCTCTTGTTAGCTAAACGACTCAACTTTTAGCGATAAATTGTGCCCAACGCTCACGCTCGTACCCAGCGCCGTGAAGAAGCCATAGGTTTAGATTGTCACAATCCTCCTCCAGCCGAACAAAATAAAGTCTACGAAATACATAGTTGTCATTTTATCTAGTGTTGTGTGTGTCTCAACCTTGGTCTCAACTACCTTTATAGTAAATCGTAAGTTGTGTGTGCGTGTCACTATTAAAAGTTCAGTTTATCGGGGCCAAAACAAGACGAGACGCAAGTTAACTATTTTAGGGATCAAAATATTGCTACAATGGCGATACTTTAATATTAAGGGAGCTTTAGAATGTGCCTGATTTTGTGGCGCCGTGAGGGGGTAAAAATTACCCCTCTACATTGCCGGGAGGAGAGTTAGTCACGGAAGGGAGTTTGGCACAGGAACGCGTTTGGCCCTTCTCCGCCCGCGCCAGAAATCTCCTTCCCAGGGCAATATCCCTTCCCCCAGCATGCTTTGCGCGGAAAGACGTTCTCTTTCCCAGGGCACAAAAGCTTAGCCAATGCGCCCCGCTATGCCCAGGGATACCACCACGGAACCCGGGCGTGGATTAATTAGAGGAGGCTGTGTAGGAGCGTGCCCAACGCTTGCCACACAAGCAGTTTTGGCGTCGCCATTTTACGTTGACTGACTTTCAACTCCTTATACTTAAGTGGCCAAATTCCCCCATCTCGAAATGAGATAGTCTTCAAACTCTTTTTGTATTTCCCTAAATCTGTGATAGTTACTCGTCAATGATTGCTTTGTGAAGCTTATCCCGACTACCGTTAGCGAGAAAGTGTGAAGGAAGTCGCAAAATTACATACGGCACAGTACATTAGAAGCGGGTCCGTATGTGGGTCCTTGGATTTAAAAAAATGATATTATCGAAAACACAAATGAGTTAATTCTGCAAAAAGTCGGATGTATTTGCATCCAAAAAAAATTCATCTATCATAAAATAACACTCGCTTATGGAGTGGAATGCCCCTTTAACTCCTAAATTGGTAAAAGGTCCCCATCACTACTAGGCTAGAGTCTGGTAGAGTCAGGCTAGAGTCTGGTAGAGACTAGTAGTCCGGCGCGGCAACAAAAGCTTAAGTCGGTATGACTTTTCATGTTTACGATTTGGGCGTGCCCCAACTTGCAGTTTATGACCTTAAAGCTTATCGAAAGAGAGGTAACGATTGCCACACCAGGCTGTCGTTGTAAAGAATTCATGTGATGAGATAGAAACTTTGACAAAAAAACAGCGCTATCTAGTTTCTTTGACAAAAACCGCATAAACAAGAAAGAAAGAAAGAACAAGATATTAGGTACTAATAAGAGGTCGTAAACTTACCCTGCAACAACAGTACCACTGCATTGAATGTGCTTTGAATAATTCATGAGGCAAGTTCTCTGTGCACCATTGTTATGAAAAATGATACACAGTTTCACTGACTGAAAAGCCTCATTTCCAGG
This sequence comes from Branchiostoma floridae, assembly GCF_000003815.2. Taxonomy (NCBI): domain Eukaryota; kingdom Metazoa; phylum Chordata; class Leptocardii; order Amphioxiformes; family Branchiostomatidae; genus Branchiostoma; species Branchiostoma floridae. Next base: position 3,768,139 of record NC_049987.1, on the reverse strand, counting down.
ATGAAAACTGACTTACACAGTCCTGAAAATTATACATGTCCTTCAAAATCCGGAGGTTTCATGCCTGCAAACGAGACGTGTACAGTCCTTTACATGTCCTAGAATCTCGCGAAAACGAACCATTTCTGTGTGCAGGACGTGTAAAGGGCTTGAAATACCCTTACAGATTCCCTTGAAACAACCTTACACAACAGGACATGAGCCGTGTGTTGCATTGTGTGTTGGCGTAATATGCATACATTAGCGGCCAATTACCACCTAATTATCTCTCCCCGGTCTGCCTCACCCAGTGCATCCCTTTTGTCATGGAAAGTGGCGTCGAGAGATCTGACGCCCTCCCCCCCCCCTTTCTGGATTTTGCCCCCCTCCCCATTTATTCGGCAGTTTCTTACTCGCATTTCTTATTCTGTAATAGCACCATATATTTATTCATATTGAAACAATACAATTTTTATTAGTGTTTGTTCGTGTGTATGATAGGTTGAAGTCGCGAGTGCATTTTGTATGTCATAGAATGCCGGCTGGTCTCTTGTTGTCTTCTAGTCTTCGTAAGCTACTAGTATGCACTTCTTGACGGCATGCAGGGTAGTACATAGACTCCCTTGCAGTCTTTGGAACGGGGCTGGGGTTTTTTTTTGGGGGGGGGGGGGGCGTTGGTCCGCGACTTTCAACGTTGACTATGTTCTCTTGTGCCGGGAAAGGGAGTTTGCCGTGGAAGGGAGTTTGCTGTGGAAGGGAGTTTGCCGTGATAGCGAGTCTTCGGACGGGCCAAAGGCTCGCTATCAGTATCACGGCAAACTCAGTTCCACATGCCGACTGCAATATCATCGCTACAGTTGTATACGGAAGTTCCTTGATCCTTGCAGCCATGGGAGAGAACTTTGGCCCGACGGTGGTCCTGTTATTATTAGTTGTAGCTGACGTCCTGTCGTCCTGTTCCGCGATCTTGAGTAGAAACTCCTTGCTGATGTAAAATAATGACCAATGTTCCTCGGTACCATCAGATAACGCACCCTGGTATATAGACACACTTGGACAGCAAGAACGCACATCCACACGCAAAGACGCGGAATTCACAATACCAACTCAACTGAAGAATTTGAAAATTGTGACTGGCACGTTGATTGGCCGAAGGTTTGACCCTATAATTGTGCGAGGAGAAATTCTATTGGCTTTTTCTGAAGAATTTGCATGGGCACAGACACAAAGCCAACTTGACCTTGGATTTCTTTACGTTCATACAATAAAACTAGTCAAGATACAAAACCGTACCAAATTTTAGAGCAGAAATCCAAATGGTTCCTGAGATATGGCCAACTTTGCACTTTGGCGCCTAGCACAGGTGTCGGCACTGTACAAGGACTATCTGAGGGGCCGCTTATTGGTCTCATTATCTCAACAAACTTGATATTCTGGTTGACTTTTTCTGTTATAAGGAGCTTGACAGACCACATTCTACCGTTCTGAGTGATTGGGGTTGGGGGTTTGTCTTTTTTAGGGCGGAAAAAAGGGGGGGGAGTCGAGCGGGCTTTAGACCGCACTAAGTCCTATACTTAAGCATAGGAACGTCTAGGCGACCGTTGCCATGGTAACGGCGGTTCAGACGGTAACGAAAATATTACAGTTCAAGTCAACCGAGGTCAATTACCAACAAATCGGTCAAATTTAATGTGCTTGTCCGTCCCTGGGGAATTCACGCTGTGGATGAAGGTCTCAGAACACAGTTTTTCGGGTATGGGGATTTACATGGTTAAGGACCCCAAAGTGAGGTGGTTCGACGACTCAAAACCTATAGTAGGGTGCAGATACAATTCACAAGAATTTAGTATGTTGAAGTTGAGGGTACAAGCTACAAAATATCTGAAGATGAGCATAGATTTGCCGGCTCGTTTTTCTATAACAGACACTTTGATTTGACCCCCAGCGGAGGTCATGGAACTGCAGGCGGCGAACAGGAAGTGCCGGTAACATATCAAGGCGCAAATTCCCGCCGGCCGAAAAAGCGACGTAATCCAACTTATACAGTATGAACGCCGATGTATTCCTCTACTATTCACCACAGATTCCACCTCGCTGTCGTGCACGGAAGAATAAATACGGCCTTTGCAAGTACCGCGATGCACTATTTTAACCCGAACTACTTTTGGGGACGGGGGTCGCGGATAATTACTGTGTTATGAGACCACAAAGAGCTGTGAACTACCGCTAGTACCAGCCATGATGTCTATTGTTACAATCACGTCAAGGAGGTTGTTTGAGCTGCCTGATTACCCGTATTTCACTTCACAGTAAAACAATACCTGCCTAGAGAGATGTGAAACATGCCGCTGTGATTATCAACAGCTTGAAACATCGGTAGAAATTTAACGTTCAACGTTGTCATTTAGTTTGTACAATCAAGAACATAACCCGGGACAAAAATTTAGTACATCGAGTCAAGGAGGTTACGAGGGGGGTTCAATAAGTTCTTGGCCTCACCAAGAAATAACAAGCACAACTCAGATTTTCAGGCACAACTTCATAGTATGAAGTCTTTTATCAATATCCTCCAAATTACAAATCATTGGAGTCATTACTTTCCAGGCATTCGTTTTTTTCTAAATTAGAAGGTAAGTGGGGAGAAAAAGAAGGGTGAAGTGTGATCAGACAATTTGACCTCACACCTCAGGTTGCAGATCAATTGTCCACCTTTTTTTTTTCGTTATCCCTTACCTAACGTTACTGGGTGTCGCCTGCAACATGATGATCACAATAATTTGAATTTTGGTACACATTTATATAAGACTTTATACATGTACGTGGGGTTATCAAGAAGTCCCCGACTTTACCGAGAAATAATAAGCACAGCTCAGATTTCGAAGCATAGATGTCAAGTATAAAGTCTTATATAAATATGTACCAAAATTCAAATTAGTGTGATCATTACTTTGCAGGCGACACCCAGTAACGTTAGGTGAGGGAGAAGGAAAAAAACGTGGACAATTGACCTGACCTGAGTGTGTGGGTCAATTTGCGCTGCTGGAAGTTAGAAACCCAATTCTTTTTGCTTGAAATAGGAAGAGAATCATTATCAAACATTTTGACAACGTCTTTTGTTAATTTATGGCATGGGAAACTAGACCCACACATGTCTGATCACAATTCACACAACTTTTTTCTCGCCACTTACCTTCTAATTTAGAAAAAACGAATGCCTGGAAAGTAATGACTCAAATGATTTGAAATTTGGAGGATATTGATAAAAGACTTCATACTATGAAGTTGTGCCTGAAAATCTGAGTTGTGCTTGTTATTTCTTGGTGAGGCCAAGAACTTATTGAACCCCCCTCGTATATCTTAACATAGATCATTTCACTCAGTTTGTGCGTCGACAGTAGCCAAAGTTATAGACAGTAACCAAGAAAATGGACTGTATTTTGTCCCGTGTTCTCTCTATTCTTTTGACAAAAAGCTGCCCATAAATCAGATCGCAGTCCTATGTTTTCCCTATTTCCAACGTCGTTTCAGTTCAACTTCCTCGCTATGACGCGACAGGCACTCTATAAAAACATCGTACATCACTAGTTTACGAATTTCCAAATTAAACTTCTTTGGTTAGTTTATTTTCCTAGCTCTTCATACAAAGGGGGCAGATCACGTAACTGATTATCGCGATACACGCAGAAGTCTATTGCAGCAGTTCAGATTTATGTATGTTGAAATAGAATCTCAGTGTGAGTGAAAAATGATTAAAGAAGAAATAAGAATGATTCAATGAACGCTGGGTGTTTGTGGCCTTTGTCTGCGCTAGACAATGCAATACACATCCGGCTAACGAACTGCTGTTTATGTAATGAAAATGACGAGTTTGTTTAAGCAAGGAAGTTGAAACCTCCTTGGTTTAAGACATACTTTCCTATATTTATAAGCCAAGATCTATCCCTAGCATTTATTTCTTTCCGACATGTAGAAATGAATATGAATGGCCCGTTCAATACGCGCCGACCGTAGGATTTCCAAATAAGTTGGAAATATCGGACCAAACAAATCACAGCTTCATTAATTATGATTGTTTTTTTTAGTATTCTGTAGACCTTTCTTTCTGACCTTGATTGTATTCCTAAAAATGTGGATGTCGTTTCTTTTTATAGTTGTATTTTGTTCCACTTTGTTCTGTCAGACGATGTCACGGGTAGACATACCAACCATTCAATACCCCCCGACACTCCCCCTTATTTTGTATTTAAAATGTAAACCTTATTGCTTATTAATTGTCCAAGCATAGCCTAGGCTGGGTTGCAGGGGTAGTAGTTGCCGTAAATAGTAAACCCGCGACTCAAGCTTGGCTTTGAGAATAGGCGCCGCCAAGCCTTTGTCTGCCTATTTCCCCTACACGTCTGGTGTAAGGGTCCTAGAAATTCCTGTACAAGCGCGAGTCCAGGCATGTAAGAAAAAAACAAGGACATTACACGCCGAACCAGGAAAGTCATGTACACAGCCAGGACACAGAGCATTTCACAGGTGTGTAAGTCCCTTGAAACACCTGGAAATTATTGATTTCGTGCAGTGTTTATTACACACATCTTGAGAATATAAGATGGTGACTCACAAAGACGTTGTAAAATAAACACCTACGCTTAAATTTTGCCTTGAATATTTTATAGATCACACCTTTATCACCAACACACACATACACATACACATACAAATACACGCACACACATACATACACAATGTGCCACTACACTCAGGTCAGTAACTTATCAACAGTGCCACATACACAGTACAGACAGAAGGTAAAGGTAATATTTTCTTTTACCTCCCCGACAGAAGTCAGGAACTAATTTTTACACCTGGGCGATGTGAGAAAAGTGCCTTTCCCAAGGGCACAACGTTGGGGCACGTACACAGCTACTAAAAAACATACCCTGCCACACCCCCGTAAGATATTGGTACAGCCGCTTCCATGGTAACGGTCAAAGATAACATAACAATTTGTATTGTATAAACGAAGAGAGCAGCCTTAAAGTAAATCCTTTTCAAATTTTCGTTTCATCATCAATTGTTGATTCTTATTTTCTTCAATTTGTATTGAGGTTTCATTACACAATTAGATCGTCCCATTGAAAGCAACGCTTAAACACACAACTTCTATGTCCGCAAATCCAATTAAAACACAGTAATTCTGGAGATTTTTTTCTTTCTATTGTAAGAACACACGTTTGTTAGGCAATAAAATTGCCCCCCCAAATCTAGCCCAAAGAACAATTTCTATCACATTTCAAAATGCACCTAGCCGCTATCCGCTAGAGGTCGCCTTGACTACCCAGAGCCTGACCGGAGCACTCAGAACAAATACATGTAAACGTCCGAGGATCGATCGGGTCACGAAACTTCCGTGCATTATCATGACAGTGATACACAATATTTCATGTAAAGTCCTTTTCATATCACGGTAAGTTATGGTTTATATATGGGAATTTATGGTCCACCAAAACCACGCTTTGCGGTTGAGATAATATTTTTCGCTCGGATTCGTTTAGTCTACACACTCGGAGTAATACAGGAATGAGAACAAATACGGGGTGTTCGCTTAGAGGGCGAGGTTCAACTTTCAACTGTTTCCGGGTCACACTATACCGTTACGTCAGTGACATAAAATGGGCTATTAGCGTTTTATCATGTTACGAAGTAATGTTTAGATGTCAATTTGTATGCACTTATAGAACAGCGACGTAAGAACTGTATATAGCTAACTAATAGCGAAGACGTGTTCAGGACACAAACTGTGTCAATTTGAATGACACACTAGTAAACTAAAGCGATACTTAAATAATATGATCATCCGATTGAAAATGTTTTCTTCAGGGCAAGCTTTCCGTCATAAGATAATTTACATCACTGTTCTATGAATGTGTCATTCAAATTAGTTTGAATAGTAATTAAGTTTGTATCCTGAACACGTGTTCCGCTATTAGTTTGCTATATACACTTCTTCTTGCGATATACACCTCATAAACGACATCAGCCGCTGGGCGGCCTCTGTCGTTCATTCGGTGGTAATACTAATAGGATCCGGTCATGAATTATGGCACAGTTTACACCTCAGGGCAGGTCATTAACCCTATATTATTGCTCAAATCTTTCATTCTATGTCAAAGACATTGGTGTAAAAACATTTAAAGGCAGTTTTAGACACATTGTTGTGATGTTTGATAAGTTAATTTACGAGTCTTAGATTTCACATATATATTGATATTATATCGATAAATTATATGCGGTGCTTCAGATTAACATTTCATATAGTAACATATGCTGGTCAAATACTTCCCCTTGTATCTATGTTTTTGTTGTCGTAAGTTACTTTAAACATGAAAAACATAAATCTATAAATAGAACAAAGTCTTCTTCGTTTCACAACCTTCTTTTAATTTTACCGTAAACGTTTCGGTGACTATCTGTCACCTTCATCAGTAAAAAATTAAAGAAATATTATTGGTGCGATATGAACAAGACTGTCAGTGCAATCCGAACTTAACCTTAATGTAAGTTCTCGCAGCTTCGTATTATTAACCCTGAAGCATATAATTTAACGCTTAATTTTTTTGCGAGTAAAATGACCGTGTGGGGTCAAAAGACACACCCCAGAATATTTTTGTCTATAAAGTGTCCTTACAATTTCTTATCGTTGTTCATTGTACATACCTTTCTTCGTCAATGTAAGAGGAATATTTTGAGACTAGGTGTTGCAAATTCGAGCTCATTATCACCCTACTCAGGTGTTTTAGGGTTAAAACTGTCCGTAGAGAAAACGACTAATTGATTATAACCATGTATGCATTAGTGATGTCATTACCTACTATCTAACCCACTTATCACACTGGCTATTGCGTTTGATATTCCACAACTTTTGTTGATCATCGGCCAAACAGCAAAGTGACTAATCCTTGAAATAACAATGGCTGCCGTGTGAAAAGAAAGGCAAGCTGGTTCACATGCCACTCCTTCGGAGAACATTGTGAAAACCAACATGGACTTAACCGAGACTGCTATTCAGGAGTAACAAGGCGAGGAGTTCAACATTCCATGAACTTACGTAAGAAGTGAATTTGTTTTGCTTACCCGCAGCTTGAGCAATGGTGCGTACAATCATGTACACAATAACTCACCTTTGTTCCATTTTAAATACTAATATCGGTTGCTGATCATGGATGAATGTTTAGCATCTATATGTATATTGAGTTGTTAGAGAGACGATCTGGGTCAAATTAGTTCAATCTGAAGGTATTTGGACAAACCTGAACTAAGTGGTATGTGGCGATTGAAAAGTAGGATTCATGGTTAGTCTGCTCCATTGTTGTGTAGTAGACTTTAACGTTACACTTGAGGCCGTGCCTCACTTGAGATTTCCTGTTTATATAGTACAAGCGTGGCCCTTATTTCGATGGGAATGGTGTGCCATTTTCTATAAGCTCCTCCCAATAAATGCTACCTCACGTTATTTTCGCCAATCATAGAAATGATTTCCCCTACTCACCGTAAGGTAGGGAAATCATCTACCTTAAAAGGCAAATTGTTTATGATGGACAGGAAATTTGCGTACGTATTGCTATATAAGGCTTTTTGGACTAGCCCTGAACTGCAGAGCTGTACTGTACGGGGGAAGAGGGTGTCATTTCACGTACCCCCTCACCGAACACTTTCGGCTCTTATCGTCTCGGACAGCTTCAATCACACCCGGCAGAAAAAGAGTAAGTTTTGACTTCTTCTTGTTAATGTTTAAGGTACGATTAAAATAGTCAGGTTTTAGCCACTAAGGCAGGTAAAAAGAAGAGATCGGCCCTCTTGACTTCTGTGATTCGGTTTCTTTCACTGGTCTAGACCTTAAGCCAAGGGCACAACCCGCCGTACGTGTAATTTGTCCGTACGTTTTTTTTTGGAGGCCACGTCCGCCACGTTTTTCTGAAAACGTTCAGGCTGTACAGGGCAGGCGCGTAGCCCGTACTGGCACGTACGTCGGGCGAATCCGCTGCCCGATGGCTCACAAAGTTTTGCCTGCACGTTAAGTTCTACGGCGTGTCTGTGTGTTTTCAGAAATACTTATACGAGGCGGACGTGGCCTCCCCAAAAAACCTACGGACAAATTGCACGGACGGCGGGCTGTGCCCTTATCTTTAGGGAGTGCATGTGGCGTTGTATTTGCTTTAAATACAATCCACCACCTATTTGGATTCCAATACCTTTCATGCCACATCCTTTGATGTGGTTCCCAATATTTAGAAAAAATAAACTTGCTCTTTTACTGTGAAAGCAGAATCTCTCACCTGTACGGTGGTAAAGGGTGTGCATCTAAGGGCAAAGCAAACACAACGCAATTCAGGGAAGAATGTGTCTTTTGTACGTCACGCCTAGTCTGATCGGCCTCGCAGGCTTTGCCGCGGGCGGTCAGAGGTGTTAAAACCCCTTTACAAATCAAGAATTTAGTTCAGCCGATTAGTTGGAGTATGACCGGAGTTGAATTTACCGTGGCCTCGCTGACGATTTCTTAGAACTTTTTTATGATTTTTTTTATTGGTCCATCGCAAAATTCCTGTAAACATTATTGTTTTAAGGGTGCCCGTCCACCCATGACCTCCATATTTCCAAGACTCAGAAGTTTAAGTTGATCTAAATATTAGCTTTCCAGGTTAGTCGATTCTCACTTCGTCAATGTCCAAGAGATGCTACTGTTTCATGTGGAGATATATACTCATTAGTGTTGGATAGACGTCGCCCGATCCCTGTCTAATTTGTAAAGGTAGAAGATTGTCAGCATGAGTTACAGCCGATGCTCGGAATATGTTGAAATTACGCGGGTCTGTCGGATCTATAAATTCGGCCGGCGTTCGCATGAATTGTAAAGCCGGCTTTATGTCACATTTCCTACCTGGGGCCTAGCCTCCATAGCAGGCTCTCTGAGGCATTTTTTTGTCTCATAATACACTTTTGCTGCCCATTTCATTCTGTACTTGGTCGCTGATTGCTGTCCTTATCCTCGCGAGGCCGACAGTCAGGCTCTCAGAGACAAAGAAGGCCTTAGAGAGCCTGCTATGGAGGCTACCAGGAGCCCAGGAAACGAAAAATTAAAGTTTATGCCATTAGATATGCACATTGACATGCTGTTGAATTACTTTTGGTCCGTTTTGTATTTTTATTTTCACCTTTTTTTTTTTTTCGTATTTTTTTTCCGTATTTTTTTAAAGCCTGGCTGGCAGGGCTCCTTTCTGGAAATGTAACGTAGGTCTTAAGCTAAGGGCACAACCCGCCGTACGTGCCTACGCGTGGGCAATCTTTTTGGGATCCGTAAGTGGTAAGTACCGGCTCCGCACGAAATCTTAGGGAATCCGACAGATTTGGGAGCACGCAGACACGCCGTAGAACTTTAACTGCAGGTAAAACTTTGTGTGCCATCGGGCTGTGGATTCGCCCCCGTATGTGCCAGTACGGGCGTCGCGCCTGCTCTGTACTGAACGTTTTCAGAAATACGTGGTGGACGTGGCCCCCCAGAAAACGTACGATCAAATTGCACGTACGGCGGTTTGTGCCCTTAGCTTTACTCAGGGACTTACAGTCGTTCGCATACAGTGGGCATTGTACGAGGAATCTGCAAGGGGTCAATTAAATCAGAAGCAGGTTGCGGGCTTGTTTACTTGTTCGTCGATTAGTTGATTCGTTGTTTCAATTATTTTTCGTGTAGTTGTTAGCCTCTAACGTTACCTACATTCGACGCAGCACAAATCTTTTTATACAATGTAATCGTTCGAATTGACCTATAAGTATACTAGATCAATGTGTGTATGTGTGTATGCGTGTGTGTGTGTGTGTTTGTGCGCACGTGTTTGTATGCGTGTGTGTGTTTGTGTGTGTGTGTGTGTTTGTGCGCACGTGTTTGTATGCGTGTGTGTGTTTGTGTGTGTGTGTGGGTATCTGTGTGTGTGCGTTTGTGTATATAAGTAAACCGTGCGCAGAATTAGCCTAGGAGAAACGCACAGTGTGTACAATAGATTTACATGTTACCATTGCCTTTGCTACTGGTTATTACCTACATGTTAACTCCATGAAATATCATAGAGGTTATATTTTCAATAACGTTTGTGTCTGTGTCTGTCTATCTGACAACAAGATAACTCAAGAATGGCTGGGTATATTGGCTTCATACTTATTGTGTTGTTGGGGGGTGATGAAAGCTGGAAATGATAAGATTTGGGGGCCGTTGTCAACTTTTTTTGGTACTGTAGCGCAACTTCCGGTTTTGATATTTCGTGCTCTAAATAAGCTATGGTCACGAATTTTGAGTATTAAATCATAGCTCTTGTGGTCAGAAATTAATGACATAAGTTTGGCCCCCAGCGACTAGTTTTGAAATAGCAGGAGCATTTTTGTCAAAAACTTCTGAAGAGGATAACTCAAGAAGTAAACAACCTATTTTCATCATTTTTTTGTATCTAGGTACCTTAGACAATATTGTACCAGATAAAATACCAATAATGCAAAATAGGGGTATACGTGCATAATTAATGATGATATTCTATCATAGTAGATTTTTCAATGTATCTCTTGTCCCGGACATGCTATGGTCTTGACATTTGGGTGGTGGATAGCTTTTAGCGTTATGACAAAGTAGGGCAAGTTTCAGCCCCCTAATATATAATTGCAAATCTGCAGGGGTGTTTTTGTCAAGACATTCCAAATAGAATAACTGCAGAAAGGAAAAACGGATTGGCATCATTTTAGGCATGCAGGTAGATTGTTCATAAGGATATGCATTTTATGCAGATGAGAGTTTAATTTGAATAATTAATTAGGAAATTGTATAAATATATTCTTTTCAATAGTGAATTCGATAAATGTAACACATGTAAATTATGAAAAGTTGAACATAAGCAAATACCAAATACGGAAATGAGGAATTGATTTGAATTATCAATTTAGTTTTACTAATTCCTAGTATTATTTTGGCAGTCTATGAAAGATGCTGGTTACAGAAATATTAACAAGGAGTGACTCTGCAAGCCATCTTTGGTTGGGTCGCGATTACTTTGCTCATACTACGTAGATACAGTTTTGCTCCAGTTTTGCTCCAGTTTTGCTCGGGCGTCCTTCCATAGACCATGTCTTTGGGTCTTTCTTTTTTAGTAGGCAGTTCGTCTCAATGGAATTGATGATATCAGTCTCGATAAGGGTGATATTACCAAAAGCCACGGCGTTTCTAGCCACACGGTTGGCCACATCGTTATGATAAATGCCCAAAGGTTTTGTTACCTTCCGGCCGTGGTCAATATGCAAAATGGGCAAATATCACAACCAAGTGCTGTAATAGTTGGCAAAATATAGGTAGAATATATGTTGGATTTATTGGAATGTGCACATCAACCATATACTGGTTCATGAGGTAGATAATGTACGGTACCCTATAGTTAAAAATTCGGTTACTAGTAGTTTTGGTTTCCAGAAAGTTCAGGTTATGAGTCACTATGTCAGTGTCTGAACCCTGTAAATGTGTTCTCATACTAGTAGGCAGTCACTTAACTCAGAGACCGTACGGGATCCAGCAAACCTTAGACACATTGCTTGCGTTTGATGCCACGTGTTGACTGGGTTTCATCGCATATGGATACCTAGTATGGTTAGGGACCCCCTACCTAACATATTTTCACTAAGTTGTGCGATGAAGCCGAGATGAGTCACAAGACCGGTCTGACAAAATTTGAAATCTTGAGTGATTCTGGACCCTCTGAAACGTCATTTTCCGCATGTTTGGAAGCAAATTTTGCTGGTAGGCTATGCTACGTTTAAAGAAATTTCTATCATTCATACTACAAAATTGCGAGAACTTTCGACGGTATGTTTTTACCCCCCCCCCCCGCTCAAAAAATTGCGTGGTCTCCCCTGGCCCCTTATAAATTCAATGGCCCTCCCGATCCCCGTCAGCGAACGAGCCCTCCTCTACGGTCAATTCCACGCAGTCCCTTACTCCCGATAACTTAGACTGCTTTCTGCATTTGTTTAAGGACAGTTGAGAATTGACTGAATTTACTAAATAAAGTCTGAATAAAGTCAAAGTGTGTTCAATAGTGTAAGTAGCTGCACATGTGACCTGCTCTTTTCTACATCAGCAAGGGCAGGTAATCCATCGATTGATACTTTGTTTTGTCGCTTCAATTCTTGTTTGACAAGGTTGATGGTCTCAAAATTGGAAAATATAGGAATCTTGTTTTTTGCCCGCCTTGTTTTTTTTTTCCTGAGCTATCTCTTTAAATTTGTAGTCTGTGGAGGATATGTCATCCATAAAATAAGGAGTGGAAACCATTATTTCTTAAATCTAGCTCTTATGACCCTACCGTCATCCTAGATTGCTCCTATGGTTGATCTATGCCATACCTTTGTTAAAGATACTTTTATTCTCAAGATACATTCTTAATAACCACTCACTGATATTTACTGTAGTGGTATCTGGTATATTTTATGATTTTTTTTATGTTTCCTTCAATCTGCTTCTAGATATAGCAGTAGCAGACGGAACTGACGGAAGATGACTCGTCGTTTCGTGCTTGTCATTGTTCTAACACTCCTGACTTGGGGCGTCCATTCAGGTAAAACTTACTTCCGTCATAGAAGAGAGAAGTGTCCAAGTTGGTATTTTACCATGTATCTTAAATGGAAGAAACAATGAAATCTAGTTAATTTTATACATCAGAATGTTTCATGGCCCTTCCTTTGGTAGTTTTCTTGTTTCAAAAGGAGAATCTAATGTTGACCGACTTTCTTGCAGAATCCGCGATACTTGACAACCAAAAGACCAACATACTGCCGGAAGACGAAGGTAAACCATTATCTGAGATCCAGGAAGCAAAAGATCTCTTGAGAGAGCTTGAAGGTACGTTCAGTTCCTCCTCAATTTCTCGTTAGCTGTCATGTCTCATACCGAGTCCATCTCTTTTGCATATTAAGCAAATAGCCCTTTGCGTATACACTTCGGCAGACAAAACAGTTCATAACGCTGACGGCCCGACAAAACGCCCAAAACACGTCAAAAACACAGCCGGGGCTGAACTTCTGCTTGGGGAGCCTGGACCTGAACCTGGACCTAACTATCTGTGAACTTATTATATTCAAAACAATGGTTCGTTTCGCTTACAAAGGATTCTGTTTGGTAGAGTTTCTCTTGTTATTTGCTGGACATGTTGTCATGTATACTTCAAAACACGCGAATGGCTGCAGGTAAAAAATATATTTAATTTTTGAGTCGGCCCAGCATCTGGTCTACTGTTTTGTTCAGGACCGCTTTTCTTTCGGACCGATCAAACAAGAAAAAAAAGGTTTTTTTTTACCGGTACACCGAACCGGTACCCACTCCCTCTTATAATACTTCTACATCGTCTCTGTTCTTCCAAGACGGAAAGCTTAAAAATGACATACTAGCGGTCTTACCTCATTGATTTTTGAATATGGAAACCACACAACTGGTTGACCAGCACGAGACAATTCTAATTTCTTTATCGTTGTCTTTATCTGCAAATCCTCCTACAAGTTTCGCCTTGGGAACTTGTCTTGTACAACTATGGCAGCCTTGGCTTACTGTTGTATAAAGATATGTATGAACTTTTGGATGAGAAAGAAACGGGGGAAACATCTAGCTTATCAACAGGTCTTGGAACAAATGACAATTACATGACCACATATAAGTAGGATTACATGATTTCGTAGAATAAGTGCAGAACATTCTCACCTGTGTCAAACAAGTAAAACTATATACACCATTACGTAAATGTACGTCATAGTGAGCATGTTGTTGCTCTCGTGCACATTTTGCAGCCTTTGAGGTTTCAATTCCACACGGCAAATGTCATTTGTTACTATGATGATTGTAATGTGAGTTGTGATAATTCTGGCTGCTCGGCTGAAGACCAAGGCTACGGAGGATAGGGAAGGATGGAGGAAGAGAGTCATGTCTATCCATGCAACTAGCACGCCCGGATGATGATGATGATGATGTGTTTATATACACACAGGCACTACCCTCTCTGATGAAGTACTGCAGCTTCTCCGCCTCCTGGATGTACCGACTGCAGCAACGCATGAAGGCTCTGGAGGAGAAATTGAAGGCACCACAGGAAACGGGACAGGTATGTTTGATGACGACAACGAAGGCCATGAAGACCCTGATGGAGACATTGACGGAGACATCTACGGAGACACTGATTTAGACGCTGGTGGCAGCAGCGTAGACCATGATGAAGTCGCTGGAAACACTGATGGCTACAACGAGGGCGACATCAAAGCGCAAGCCAATGATGGAGACAATGAAGACAAAGAAGGAGTCAGCGAGGATTCCAGTGGGGACATTGAGGACATGAATATGGAGGTAAATGTTCGCTACAGAAGAAAAATGGAAGAGTTAATGTACACAGACATCCTGACGTGTATTTAGCCAGGATGTCATCCAAATGTAGTTAGTTCTTTTGAACTTTAAGTATCTTGGAGAATTCCGAAGTCTCGGTAAAGTTAGTAACATGTAGCATATGGGATTGTGTTTTCATTATTTTAACAATATTTTTCTTTATAATAATATAGTAGTGGGTTCTATTTGCGCTGCTCAGGTCGATAAAGATGCAGTTTACAGACAAATATTCTTTAAAGATATGATGTCATCTGCGTTTATACGACTGTTTTATTACTTATCTAGAATACAGTACGAGGCACTGGGGTACATGGGGCAACCTTTCAGATCCGTTCACAAAGTAACGGTAAGTCTACTCTTTGACAAGGAGTCGTGTCTTTTTTTAAGTCTTTTGAATTATTTCAACAACGGCCCGGTCAATTCAGCCAGAATGACCAAATTTATTTGGTGGATAACAACGTTTTTAAAAATTGATTTCGAGGGTTGGAAAGGAAAAAAAATCAATCAAATACTGGGAAGTCCGTATCACAGTTAACCACAACCAAATATCAGAATAAAAGAAAAGGAAGGGCATTCAACCCCTTTTTCGGTCAATTTGGGACGGGTAGTGGCCCTCGTTGAGGTTGAGCAGTTGAGGTCCGCCATCTAAGGTCCGCTAAATTAAATTTCCAAAACTACATTTTTAGCATATAATCGCAATAAAGACCTCTACATCATACATTTGTACCTCTGCTCCACCAACTCGCCGTCCTCAGCTGCATCCGGCTTTCATCGGCGTTTCACCCCTTGTTGCAGTATGTCGCTGGCCAGACGTTGCCTGGCAGGTCGCTTCCAGTTGTTGAATCTTTGAGTCCAGACCTATATTAGTTGGCATCAATGGCAGTCTCCGCTATCTTCCTTGTCAGCTTCCTACTGTTTTCCCTTAAAAAACTGCAGTGATGCACAAGATAATAACTTTATTCTGCACTGTGGTATTTGTTTTAAATTTGTGTGTTATCTTAAGACAACAATACGTGGGTGGAATTTAATGCATACTTATCGAAAGGTTGAATATACGGGCATTTTGATCCGCAAACTGCAACAAGGTCCACGATGTTATGCACTTCAACGATCTCACTCAAAGACGATACACGTGGGGCATGGGCAGCACATTTTATTGCTCACCTTCTCAGGCAAAATAACACAGGTTGTTGAAACTATGAAAGTTATTTATAGCATTATGCTTAACTTTCTTCAAACACAAAAGCATGCACGTACCGATATTTCAACAACTGTCGCCTTCTTCACGATTCTGATGACCAGTCACTTCAGATTGTAAACACACGCGAGTTACTGATATGTGATCTAATTAACACGTGATCATGCGGATACGTGACGTCAGCAAATTGTCAAACATGCCATGAACTTTATAATGCCCACCCTCTCTGTTCAGTGATGGCTGGAGTGCCCTGATTTGGGCACGTTCGACACACGACACGTTTCCGCAAGATCACGTGTTAATTGAATCACGTGTCCGTAACTCTCACGAGTTTACGTTCTGAAATGATTGGTCATCAGTGTTGATCCTGAAGAAGGCGACAGTAGTCGTTTACAATTTGGTTCGTGTATACCTTTGTGTTGGACGAAAGTTAAGTATTGTACTATGATTACTACCGACATAGTTGAGCTTCAATGAAAGTCTTTTACCTTATTATTTTATTGAAACAAGGCATTGCGGAGGGCATACATATGATGATGTTGGATGCCATCGAACATATAGTGTAACATTGACTATGTCCATCTTCTACATCTCTGCATACACTTCTCTTTCTGCCAAACTGTGACAGTTTCATCAACATGCGAGGTGCCTGTGGACCTATTTTGGCTTCTTGATGGCTCTAACAGCGTAGGAACTGCAAACTTTGAAAAGGTGAAACAGTTTGTCGTCGATGTGGTCAACAGTTTCGACGTCAGCCCGACTGCCACCAGGGTTGGTGTTGTACAGTATTCTAACAAGAACAAGTGAGTGTTGGTTCTTTCATGTCTTGTTAGCACGGTATAGTAATGGAGAGACATGCAGCGCTGTTTTTTGTTTGTCTGAATAAATTGCTTTAACAAGGTTTGAGCGACATCGGTGATAAACGCGTGGTTGAAAACTCGGAGACGCAAGTGTTCACAACACTGTCTAAAAGGTGTCAATAACAATTTCATCTATTTCTGAAAAAAGACTGGAACTTGTTGACAACATCAGTAAAACTTACAGCCACTTTTAGGTCCAAAAAAGTTGACAATTTGCTGAAAAATTTCGTCTGACAA
Organism: Branchiostoma floridae; assembly: GCF_000003815.2. NCBI lineage: Eukaryota > Metazoa > Chordata > Leptocardii > Amphioxiformes > Branchiostomatidae > Branchiostoma > Branchiostoma floridae. The sequence continues at coordinate 3,751,425 of NC_049987.1, read as the reverse complement.
CGGTCTTCCTAACGGCCTGGGAAATACGTTGGATTCGTCGGCCACTGCCTTGTCATCTTGTCACCTTGTCATTTTTTACAATCCGCAAATCCTCGAAATTCCGAATATGGTCTTTTGTATGGATCTGCTTAAGTCTCCACGGGAATGGTGCCTCATGGGTAATTCACAAATCCGCAAAAGTCCCGGGTCTAGGGAACGCGTCGGATTCGTAAGCTTTTTACAATCCGCAAATCCGCAAAATTGATGCTTCGCCAAAAAATACAAACTTTGCTACATAGAAAAGCATCAATATATTACAGATAAAAGAAAAATTATATAAGGTACTGCTACGTGCATCAAAAATCAGTGAATATCTAATAATTTATTTCTTAGCCTGATGTTTAACCTTGGAGACAAAGCGGACAAGCCATCTACAGTGAGTGCCATTAACAGCATCCAGTACCAGGGAGGCGGCACATATACCGGGTATGCTCTGAAGTACGTCCGTCAGAAGGCAGCATGGAGGGGAGGAAATGTGCCAAAAGTAAGTACCTGAAAGGTATATATATTCTACACAGGACATAGAGACACTGAGTGCTATATCCTACACATAGGTCACCAAACAGACGAGAGAAACAACCGTAAATATCTCCTTACTACCACAGGTAGCGGTCGTGTTGACAGACGGAGAATCATATGATTCCGTCTCGGTGGCCGCCCAGAACCTGCTCTCGGATGGTGTTGAAGTGTTCGCCGTCGGCGTGGCAGGCTTCAAACATGTGCAACTCCTAGCGATTGCCAACAGCAACGAGACCAATGTGATTGAGTTAAACGATTTCAATGACCTAACAACAAAGATTGGCGAGATTGCCAAAAAAGTCTGCTCATATGCCTCAGAAGGTATGTTCCAACTTAATGCTTTCAGAGTTACGGGTTATACGGTTAGAGTTAGCGGTTGCCAATAACATTTTATTTCCGTTTCTGTTTGTGTGCGTGTTCATTTGTTGACAGCATAAACTTGAAGAGCTTTATGCTTTGCGGTATGTTGGCAAAAGAATCTTCGACAAACCGCTTTTGTTCATGGCATTGAAAAAAAATAATAATTCACGAAAATGTATAGGATCTTTTTGATAACTTTTGTAGATTTCTATAGTTTGTATAACAAAAAAGAAATAATACAATTAGCAGTTGACCTGAAAGAGATCTACAAGAAGCCATACGTGTAAACTGCTTTAAGTTTACTCATATGTCCTTCATTTGTTATCATTGTACTTCGAAGAGAAAAAAAGCTGAAATAAGTAACCAGTACCAAAGTCAACTACGTACGAAATCAATCAGCTCTATAATATAATTAGCTTTATGTCATACCTTTGACGCGAAAACGTTCGATACGGGTGTTCCGGACCGGATGATAACTTTCCGTACGGCCCGGGGTTATCACACGGGCTCCATTCGAATAAATCGAACTGTATCGAGTGGGCCGAGTATGACGCCATCGAAAGTTCGAATACCTGATTCGGACCTTTGAACATTACTGTTGCAACGTTTTTTTTTTTTCGAGGGCAACAAATTTGTTCAACTTCTGGCGCATGTCGCATCAAAACAGCGGTTTTCTCCGTTGGGTATGACATAAATAAAATACAACACGGTGTATTCCGCATCACCCTCGGTCTCAGCCCTCCCGCGGGTCGGATCACCCTTCGGCCGTCGAGCGATCCGACCCGCGGTCGGGCTGATACCTTTGGCGATACAGAATACACAGTGTTGTATTCTATATGAACGAACACGTTTTGCACAGGTCCCCGTGACCATGCTTTCGAGGTTCTGCGTACCGCCAACCAAAAATATCAAGGGGTCGACTTCCTCGTCATCGAGGCAAGGCTGCCAGTTGACGGTGTGTCCGGCTTTGAAAGCTGGTGCAGGGACTACCAACGTCTGTGTGAGCAGTATGGACTGAGACCTACCGGCTGTGGGGAAAAATACACTACCTGGAACAGTGGTGGGAGCCGTTCCACGTAAGAATTGCAGATTCGCAGCAGTAAATAAAAGGTTGCTCGTATTATGATTGAGATCTCTATGGTTAAGGTTATAATCATCAATTAAAAACATCTAAATTGTGTTAATCCGTTTTAGCAAGTAAAATGTTTTAGTAATTACCATGTCTTTCAGAGTTCTGTCGTATAAATCACGCATAATCACCCGAATTATTGTTTTTCTTTATGTGTGACATAAGCAATATGCAAACAAAAGACTAAATGGCATGAATTGTACCATGACCACAAAATTTATTAATACTTTTGCCCTTTTGTTACATGTTTTGTGGTACATGGTTATTGCTTTTGTTGTTATCTGGGTACATTATCATCCTCTCTCCCCTCTAGGTGCCCAACTGAGTACAACTCCGATATGTACATCAACAACGTGCTGGGTTGTTACCCTAACGATGGTGTGAAGGAGGTGGCGAACATGGCTTTCTCGGCCGGGGCTACAGCCACCAATAGTTTCGGTTTTTCGTACTGCGCTCAGAAATACTGTCAACGTAAAATAGACAAGTGTAGATACAGTTTGTACGAAAAGACAGTATCTTCATATCCGGACGGAGACAGGATTGTGTACACTGTGTGCAAAGGCTCAGCAGGTTAGTATGGATTGTACTACATATTAGGCTGTTCATTTCAATGTAGTTTAGACCATGTTGATTTGATAAAATAGATTGCCATTTCTGGTAACCAAAATAAAAAACCTGGTGCAAATGTGCCAAAAATACTTTGATCAAAAATTTATCTTTATAGTGATAACCGAGTGGTAAAGCAGGTTGAACAATAAATTTATACACATCGTTGAAAAGGTTCATCAGTCACGTAACAATACAGTTACTCAAAATTTTCTTCAAGCAATGACTGTTTTCGAAGGGATGGTAGACACCTTCAAATTTTCGACGGTTGACAGTTCATCTTGTTCACGAAGAGTGACCTTGTCTCGATCTCACGAGATAACACGAGACTAGCTCAGGCTTGCGTAAATCATCTGACCTCTCCCCAAAATGTATGTTTTTTTTTTTTTAAATCGGACAACGCAGGTGACAGCTGTGTGTGACTAACGTTAAATGTATTTTCTGTTCCTCGATGTTTCGATTAGATTTGTATTTTCATTACTTTTCAGATACTGACGACTGTGCTGCCAACCCGTGTGTGAACGGTGACTGTGTGGACGTAGTGAACAGTTACACATGTACTTGTCACTCAGGGTACGAAGGAATCAACTGTGATAAAGGTGGGATGAATAAAAACAAATCCAAATGAGTTGCCGAAGCGGCAATTATTCGTGGAGCGCCCCAGGCGTGATAATTCACCGAAAATGCTTCCATCATGTTTGTATATCATAGGACATGAGGGTTTTCTTCTTTTACACAACCAACTTTTACTCACCTGCTGACGTTTTGATGTCTATAAGTAGGTGAGAAAAAAACTGGTTGTATAAAAGAAACTCATTGTCCTGTGATAAATCCCAGGGATTTTAAAGTTGCGAAAAAGAATATGACAATTTGTGTATTTCAAAGCTTCTTGCCATTACACATATATAAAATTTAACTTTACCTAATTTTTTAAAGACATTTATGAAATATTGCTTATCTTTTGTAAATACTACTACACAGATATCAACGGCTGCTCTCCCAACCCGTGTCATACCGAGGCTACCTGTGAAGACATCCCGGCTCCCGGGACAGGTGCGAAGTGTACCTGTAAGCCTGGTTTTGTGGGCGATGGGACATCAGGCGGATCCGGATGTAAAACCAAAGGTAACATTTCATCTTAAAACCTTTGGACTTCTGTAGGCTGCTCAGCTACACCTCCGCGAATAGTTTCATTAGGTTGGTTCGTCACTACATAAAGAGACTCTACTTTACACAACCATTTGATTATTCTTACCGACGTTTCGGTGACCGTCATAGAGAAGTTTATTTGCAAGTTTGTGCTCGAGGTCTAATTGCAAGTACATGATATAAACATAATAGATACAGATGACAATGGACAGGTATAAACAATATTCTACTCTAGTACTAGTGTTGGCTATTACTAAACAGGTTGGGTTTGACTTCTTTTTTTTTGGAAGCAGACGGAGAAGAAAAGGCCCACCTTGTCATATGTAAATACTTTACGTTTTATGACAGCATATGAACTGTAAGCGGCGACACGTGTCCTGCAGTCGATGTGAACCAATCAGAATTGCCCAGAAGAAAGTGACAAACGGTCAGCGAAACGTCGATAAAAATATACCGGCGGTTGTGAAAAAGAGTCTCTTTATTTAGTACCTACACCTGGTCAGCTGACTTAAATGAATATTAATGCTTATTACGTAGATGTTTTTTTAGTTAATAATAATGTACTTGCAAATAGCTGGTTAACATAAATTAAACGTGTCTCTTCTACAATTTCCGCGTCAATGAGATCCTGATTCTACAGAGCTTTGAGAACTGTATCCAGCGCACGTACTAAAAAGACGATTTGTTTACAATCATTCGGAAAAGAGGCATGCGTTTTTTTGGGTGACGCCTTAGAGGCAAATGCCTGTGTTACAGGATAACAATTGCTGTTAAAATATTCAAGAAATCGATGAAATGATTCCCAAACACAACTTATTTTACCATAACTCAAATAATTTTGTAATCTCTACCATAACAAGACTGGCAATAAAAATGCATTATTGCCATGACGACGATTGAGGGTACAACAATACAGCTCAAATCAGAAATAGACTGGAACTTCCCTGTCACAATATACTAGCCCACCTGTAACATAAACCTACAGCCAGCAGAAATGTACTATCCCCGGTAAAGCACAATGGTCTGTCAGTGACCTAAACCTACAGCTGAGCACTACAGAAGTATTTCCTGTCTGCCTATGGCGTATGGCTTGAACAAGCCCTAGAAAAGAAAATGTACCCTTCATAGTGGATCTTTGCCCCCCCCCCCCCCTCCGGGATCAAAGTTGTTAATTGGATGCAGTCGCTCCCGGAGTCTAACCTACACGTGGGATCCACACTCACTCCCGCCGTCAGATCTTAGGGAGCAGGCTGCATCAGAGAGTCTCCGCAATTTCTTATCCGTCACCTCCGTTCTTCCTTTCCTCCTTCCACCTTAATCATGGGGAGGACCCCGAAAAGAGTGAAGAAGTGCTCCGGTTGTGGCGAGCCGCTGTCTTGTCACAAGGCGGGCCAATACGGCAAGCACTGCCAAGGGGTTGCCAAGGATCCACCGGCAGACAAGCAGCCCATCGAGCTCGAGGACCCCAACCCTAAGTCTGCGATGGACGTCTTGGAACAGCGCAAGGCGGACTTGGAGAAGGCCATCGCGGAAGCGGAGCTTAGAAACGAGGTGGCAGCTCTTGAGAAGAGACTAGGGGCTCTGAAATCAAGCGGTCCAAACCCCCCGTCAGGCGACGCGAAGCAGACCGGCCCCAAAGTATCCACGTCGGCGGAGGAGGCGGCTAAGCTCGGCGCGACTCCACATGGGCCCCGGCGACCTGACCCTAGACCACCTACGAATGGACAAGGAGCTCGTCACAAGGGTGAACGAGAACTACCCAGACCTCGAGTTCGTCACCCCGGACAGCAAAAAGGCTACCGCTAAAGATAAGACAAAGCTTTTGTCTCCCAAAAACTTTGTCTTCAACAGTCAGTCCGCTGAGGCCCCGAAGTATGAAGACCTCTCGGCCGAGGAGTTCCTCAGCGGCAGCATGGGGTTGCTCCTGTCGCCCAACCTCCCGACCTGGGAAGCCAGGGGACGAATGGCCCTTCTTCAGTTCGCCTGCCACCGGCTGGCACGTTATCGCTGGCCGGTCGTCAGGGCCTTTCACCACGCGGCTACCAACCAGGCCCTCCGCGACCCCACGAAGCGGAACAATGACTGGACGGAACTCAAGGACTACTATTTTGACGGCGACCCCGACAACCTCAAGGGCAACAACAACGCCACGTTACAAGTACAACAAAGGGGAGTGTTCTTCCACCTCGTGCCGTTACGCTCACTACTGCTCGTACTGCTTGGACACTACGGGACAAAAGTATAAACATGCCGGGTCCACCTGTCGACGACGTGGTGAGAAGACCACGACCAAGAAAGAGGACAGTACTAAAGACTGACTAAATCTCCGTAACACGTACTGCCCTGAGGTATGTGAAAACCTTGACATTGGACCATCTACCGTGAATGACCGCCCGTTCCTTAAGAATTTTAGTCATAGTATTCGTATCGATACTAGTATTTTCCCCTGCCAAGAGGGGCCCGACTCTGACATATTTCCTTGTCTTAATGTTATTGATTTCCCCTGCCAAGAGGGGCCTCATGTTGATTTACCTAGTGCTTCTCACCAGGAGGATATTCTATCGCACGTCTCTCATCCTGAGAGAAGTTTGTCACATGCGTACGAGCGCTATGCTCCTGATGATGATGTTGTTGTTATAATTGACGTTCCCTGCCAAGAGGGATCAGATTTTGATTTCATTGATATCCCTCGCAGAGAGGGCACGATGTCTTGTGTTGCTCCGCGTGAGAGTACTTCAAGTAATTTGCCACATGTGTACGGGCCGGGTAGTGTTGTTTCGGACGTCTGTTTTCACACGTCAAATGTCCCTATGTTGGAGCAACTGGCCCCCTCCGGCAGTACTGTTGCATATGTCCCCCGCCACGAGGTTTTCTCCCCGCATGTAACCATATTTGAACGACAGGCCCCTGGCGCCTCTCATACTTTGTCATGTATTCCTTCACGATCTAGCCATTAAAATGTTGATGATATTGATGTACCTTGCCGTGAGTGTAGCTCGACCACCGTAGTTGCGTCTAAGAACTCGTGCGATCATTATGATGTTAGCTCTAGCATTGCGGGTACGAATCGGTCGGGTGATGTGATCCCCATATCTCCCTTCTGTTTGGACTTGCCACCAGCGGCTAAAACTTCCCAGATGTCGGCCTCCGTCACCAGGCCCGTTTTTCAGTGCCCCGGTGTGTTGTCAGATGATTGCGATCAGCGCGATTACCCTTCCAATGTTTATTTGGTCGACTCAGCGGTCGGCCCCCCAGGCCCTGACAGTGTCCTGTCTCCGGTCCCTGTCGAGGGGCCCATCAATCGTTTGAGGAACGCCAAGACGCCCCGTCCTCCCAGCCTCTCCGATTTCCAGCTCTGGCACAACAAAGCGCATGCCTCCGGCTTGCCCAACTTCAGAGGCTCCCGCCTCCCAGTGCCCACCAAGCTGAACGTCCCCGCGTGGCGCCATTATCTAGCGGACTACACAGATAAAGATCTCTGCGACTTGATTGAATTTGGTTTCCCTGTGAACTACTCCGGCCCGCGCCAACCAGATGTCCCTCTCACAAATCACGCGTCATCTCTGCGGTACCGCGATCATGTTAATGACTACATTAGCAAGGAACTTCGACTCGGGGCCACCATCAGTCCGTTACCAAAGGGCTTCTTCAACCCGCCTTTAATTTGTAGCCCACTACAGACTGTTCCCAAGAAAGATTCTAGTAGCAGGCGGATAGTGGTGGACTTCAGCTTTCCCGAGTTCACGTCAGTAAACGCTGGAATCTCCACAGACACTTATCTCGGCGAGCGCGTGCGCTTACGTTACCCGTCTGTAGATGATTTGACGGCCTTAGTTGCGCGGCTCGGCCCCGGCTGTCTACTGTACAAAAGTGACCTTAGCCGGGCCTACCGTCAACTTTACGTGGATCCTGCTGACTACCATCTTCTCGGTTTTCAGTGAGATGGGAGTCGTTATGCTGACGTCACCGTACCCTTCGGAATTCGTACGGGCTCTCATCTCTGTCAGCGGGTCACGGACGCGGTACGCTTCATCTATGGCACCTACGGCTACAATTGCGTCAACTACCTGGACGATTTGGGCGGTGCGGATACACCGGCGCGCGCTCCCGACGCATTCGCGTGCCTGGGTCGACTCTTACTGGAATTGGGTTTAGACGAGGCGACAGGCAAGGCCGTCCTGCCCACCACGCGTCTCGTCTTTCTCGGGAAGATTATAGACTACGTGCGCATGACGATTGAGGTCACAACGTGATCCATTGTCCAGAGTTTCCCTGTCTTTTTTTTTTTATATAACTTTTTATTGATTTTTCAAACACAAGATACACATATCATACATAGAGCGATAATACTGAAAGTACATGTAGGACACAAAAGATAAATAAGACCAGAAAACAATGAGGATAACTTATAGCAGTGTACACATTTGTATATAACAAGGAAATGATAAACAGAAGTTGTATATATGTTATTCACTATTCACTGTTTTAACGATAAAGCTATTTTCCCCCATTTACCAAAGTGTTCTTTTATCTTATCCATCCTTTTTGCTATAATATATTCTAGCCTATGGAAGTATGACATATATGAAATAAAGGCTTGTAAATTAAGAGAGCGTTGACGGTTCTTGAAAATAAAGTGTTTGCCAAGAAGGATAATCATATTGGCAGAAACTGGGCACCGACAATTCAAATCACCAAAGATAACTTTAAACAGGTTTAGATTTAAATGTTCCCCAGTATTGACGAAAAACCAGTCTTCTACTTGCATCCAGAAACGTGTAGCAACTCTACAATGAAAAAAGAGATGGAAGACTGTTTCTTCATCTTCATTACAATATTCACATAAGGGCGACTCCTTCAAACCCCAAGTGTATAAGGTCTTGTTCACGGTCAAGTATTTGAATAATAGTTTATGTTGAAACATGCAAACACTAGAGTCAATGGAAATTTTGTAAGGTAGGCTATAAACCTTTTGCCATGGTATTGGACAGTTGAAATAATCTTCCCACGTGTACTGTATCCTGTCTGAAGTTTCACATAATCTGGCTTCATTCATGTAGAAAGCATATAAGCATTTATTAATATTTTTACTATGTAGCCAGGTTACATCTCTACAGGCAGGGATGCAAACACGTAGCTCTGAGGAGCCTTGTCTTAGAATATGTTTCCATTGAGGAGGAATAGCTGACAAAAGTTGATGATACTGATAAGCTGTACAGACATCTCCAAATTTGACTACAAAGCTGTCAAAAGACAAAAAATATTCTCAGCATCAATAATGTCATTTACAAAAAGTACTTTTTATGAAAGAAGGCTGAGGAACAAAAGGGTCGCCTATTTATACAAATATGTGAATTCAAGCAAAGGAGTTGCTGTTTGACTTGTATGCTATTTTCTGGGGGGCGTAGTTGGTATTTCAACCAACTTTGTATAACTTGTCGAAAAAACAGACTGACTACTTTCTTAATCAAGATTTCAAAGTCATTCGTTTTAAGCTGTGCAAAAGGAAACGTACTGGTTCTAAGAACAGGACTAGAGAAGGACAATAATTTAGAACAAAACCAGTTTTCGTTTTTGTGCAGTTTTGGCACTAGAGCGGCCTTCAGTTTGAGATCGACAGCTCGCAGATTTTGAAGTTTTAATCCACCTTGATCATAATCATTATATATTGTCTTTCGCTTAACTCGCTCGGGTCCGTCACGCCATAAAAACTTGAAAATCTTTTTTTCATATTTGTCGAAAAAAGCTGACGATGGAGACGGGAGCGAACTTAATAAAAATATAAACTGTGAAACTATAAGTGTATTTACCAGAGTGACTTTCCCCATAAGTGATAGTACTTTTTCTTTCCAGGGATTCAAAATTTTATCTATTTTCATATATTTTCGGTCAAAATTGATTGACACAATATCTTTAAAGTTTACAGGAATATGGATACCTAAAACTTCTGTAGGTCCATCTGTCCATCGTATGGGCAGAGGAGAGGGTAAATAGAAGTCTGTATATTTTAGAGAACCAATACGAAGTACAGCACACTTGTCAAAGTTAGGAACTAGGCCAGATAGCAACGCAAAGAGATCTAAATCGCCGGTAAGGGCGTGCAGAGAGCCAAGTGTTGCAGCGAGTGGAAAGTTGGAATCGTCTGCATATTGAGAGATTTTTGTTTCGATGCCATGAATATTTAAACCCTTTATTTCGTTGTTACTTCTGATTTTGATTGCTAGTATTTCAGCACCTAAAATAAAGAGATAAGGAGAAAGTGGGCAGCCCTGGCGAACTCCACGGGTGAGGGGGGATGATTCAGAGATATACCCATAGTTAATTACTTTACTAACCGCACTTTTATATAAAATCTTTATCCAATTCAGGAAGGATTCTCCAAATCCAAAAAATCTTAACACTTTGAGAATGAAGTCTTGTCTTATTTTATCAAAAGCTTTCTGGAAATCCGCAATAAAAATCAAGCCTGGCTTTTCGTTAAGATCATAATATTCTATGATTTCTAATATTTTTCGTATATTGTCACTTATATTACGTCCTTGTAAAAATCCTGTCTGATCGTATGAGACAAGGCTTGAGATTACATTTTTCATACGCAAGGCAATGCACTTTGATAAAATTCTGGTGTCACAATTTAACAATGTTATGGGTCGCCAGTTTTTCATACTAGTGGGGTTTTTATCTTGCCCAGTTGGGTCCTGTTTAAGAATTTGAGAAATGAGACCAATTTTTTGGGACTCAGACAGATGCCCCACCTGAAATGAGTAATTGAATGAGTCTAGCATTGGTTGTTTTAAGATGTTAAAAAAGGTCTTATAAAAATCAGTAGGGAGTCCGTCAAGACCTGGAGACTTTCCACTGGAAAAAGATTCGACAGCTAATTTCAATTCCTTTTCTGTTATCGGACCTTCACAACTGCTACATTGGCCAGATGATAAGATGGGGGCCGCTTTTGGAAAAAAGGGTAAGAATACATCACTGTCTAAAGACATGGGAGAATTTTCAAACGCATAAAGGTTAGCATAGAATTTTACTTGCTCCTGCAGAATGTTTTGAGGCTCCGTGAAGATCAATCCATCTGAATTCACAAGTGTCGTCATGTTTTTCCTTGCATGACCCCTACTAACTAAGTTCATGAAAAATTTAGTACATTTCTCCCCCTGCTCCATAAATTTGGCTCTTCTGTTTGCGATTAAAGTATTAGCTTTTGCTTGGTAAATTAATTCTAGTTCATATTTTTTCCTTTGTAATTTATGAAAGGTGTCACTATCTGGGGATGCGTCTAATATTTTCTGCAGGCTGTCGATCTCACTGGTAAGGAGTGATTCAGACTTTTTACTTTTTTTCCGTTTCCAAGACGAATATCTAATTATCTGACCGCGCACGGCGCACTTGAACGATTCCCATACCATGTGAGGATTGGCTGAGCCATTATTAAACAAAAAGAATTCTGAAATAAAAAAAAAAAAAGCTAGAGATCTCCTTAAAAAATGTTGGATCATCTAAAAGTTCTTGATTGAATTTCCAAAAGCCAGGCCCTCTTGGTATTTCAGACGTTACCACAGAAATGCCAATTAGAGAATGGTCCGATCTTAAGCCGTACTCAATCGAGGTATTTGTAACCTTTGTTATTAAAGAGAATGAAATCAAAAAGTAGTCTAGGCGACTGGCTTGTTTGTTTCTTCGCCACGTATAACGTATAGTTTCAGGGTTTTTCAATCGCCAAATATCTACTAAATCAAGTGTATCAGAAAGTTCCAAGAGTGCCTGGGTAGCATGTGGATGATAGTTAACTGGCTGTTGGCCAGCTCTGTCTTTACTTACATCAAAAACAGTATTAAAGTCACCGGTCAATACTACATTATCGTTACAATATACCATTGTCTGGATATTTCTTTCCACATTCTCAAAATAGACTTTGTCGTCTTTGTTTGGTGCGTATATATTAATTAAGCAGATACGAAGTTTACCAACAGTCAAATCTAATATAATGAATATAATGAATCTGATATAATGAATTCATTATCTTTTTTGACTTCATTTATCTGAAAAGACAAATCATTTTTAAATAATACCAAAACCCCACAACTATTTTCCCTTCCATGACTAAACAAAATCTGTCCATCCCAATCTGCAATCCATTCCTTTTCCCGCTCTTCACTGGAATGAGTTTCTTGTAGGCATAAAACTGAATACGGTTTGTCCTTCAAAAAGGTAAAGATTTCCCGTCTTTTTTCTTTCTTTCCTAAGCCATTACAATTGAAACTAGCTACCGAAAGCTGACTTTGAGGCGGGAAGGAAAGGGAGTAGAAATGGTATCAATTGGAATTTTGACGAGAATGTGCCAGTCTTTGATATGGAGATTTGGTTCGCCAGGTGGACCTCATGAATAACAATAGTGGGCTTGGAACCAGCAGGTGGATGGGATTCCAGACATAATTGTACACTTGCAAACATAGTAACAATTACTGACACAAAAAGAAGAAATTCTACAAACAACATAAACAATATCGGCAAATCACGGTCTAACATGATGAACAGTTCAGTAGGATTTTGCTCCCCGTGTAGTTAAGCTTAGGAGCCAAAGTATAATTAAGTTTGAAGCGAGTAGTGGGAATAAATGTCTTATCAGGACAATGTCATGTAACCTTTAGAAAGTCACTGGTTTTCCTTTCCCATCTCTCCAATATCCATTGTAGAACCGGTATTTCACCCCCTGTTCGTACGCCTGTTTGACATTTTCCCGCCACTTACGTTTTTCTTGCAGATCAGCACCTGTGAGGTCATCCGTGAAGAAGAAGTTTTCGGCTTTCAGCTTGGTTCTTGCCACTTTCATGATACTGACTTTATCTTGATAGCTGTTTAACTTGACCAGAATGTGTTGAGGGGTACCGTCTGGGCTGTTCTTGGTCGGTCCGTCGGGATGGGCTCGTTCGATTTTCACATGTGTAAGGCCGAACTTCTCATGGAAAATCTTGTCTACAGTAGAGATGCAGTTTTCACCTTTTCCAACTTTGCGACCGATTATTCTGATATTATTTCTGCGGGAGAATCTCTCTAACTTGTTGCACTTGTGTTTCAGCTCTGCCAGATTCTCTTCCATAATCTTCATTTTGTCGGTGTGCGACTTAATCTGATCAGAGGTTTCGCGCGCAGATTCTTTCACATTTTTTTGTATCTCGGTCGTTCTCTTTTCAACTTTCTCCATTCGTGACTCTAGCATTTGGACATTTTTTTCTAGGTTTTCCTCCAAGGATCTCACCTCTTCATGTAGCACCCTCTGTCCGTCCAAAATCCTCTGGAGTTGGTCGCGCACGAAGGTCTCGAATTCCGATGAAGACACCTCCGTGTCGCCGCCATGTTTGTCTTCTTTGTCTCCAGCAGAGTCATGTCCTTTCGTCGAAGCTAGACGTTTCTGCCGGGTAGTCATCATGTCGAATGTTGGGACGGTCACCAGTAATACTTTAAGAATGTATGTGGGAGAAAGTTGTAACAATAACAGGCTCAAATTACCACCAAAAAATTGTACTCAGTCGGGAGCGAGCTCAGACACGACACGACCTACTCCCGTGATGCCATTCGAATCCTTCGAGTTTCCCTGTCTTACCACTAGTTTCAAAGGACAAATTCCTCCAGGGAGCCAGTGTGACCTACATTCCACCATTGCATACCAGAGATACATCTGGAACAGATTTAGGGGGGAGGGACTTGCATACCCACCATACGGTGGAGTACTAGCATTTTTGGAAAAATGCCTGTGCAATTCCTAGAATTTTTGCAGACTGACTGCAATATATACCACTTGACGACTCCCCTGAGGCGTCGTCAAAAATAAAAGCAAGCTTTATTATAGGAAGCCAAACGGTTTTCGATGGTCATGCATATGGTCTTCCCATTTTGATATCTTACGTTCAGGATATTCCGTCAAGACTGCAAGGTTGCAAAAACTGGTCTGTAGAAATCAATATGTAACGTTACAAAAATTAATTTAGATTCCCAACTATATTTATTCGCAATCGGACAACAGGGGTGACAGCTATGAATGACTAACGTCAATGTATTTTCTATACCTCGTTGTTTCGATTAGAATTATATTTCATTACTTCCCAGATATTGACCACTGTGCTGCCAATCCGTGTGTGAACGGTGACTGTGTGGACGGAGTGAACAGTTACACCTGTACCTGTCACTCAGGATACGAAGGCACCAACTGTGATAAAGGTAAAATAAGTCAAAACAAATCCAAGTGAGTTGCCGATGCGGTTATTTCTATTCGTGGAGCGCCCCAGGCGTAACAATTCCCCGAAATTAATTCATTAGCTTGGTATGTCGTAGGAAATGGGTGTTTTCTTTTACACAACAAGTTTTTTCTGACCTTCTGACGTTTCAGTGTCTGTCAGCAGGTTAGAAAAAATGGTTATATAAAAGAGAGCTATTTTTTCGGTGATAATTTCAAGGGATTTTTGAGTTGAGAAAAAGAATATGACAGTTTGCGAATTTCAAAGCTTCTTCCAATTACAGATAATATATAAAATTTAAGTTTACCTTAACCCTATTCAGACCGGGGGGGGGGGGGGGGCTTTTGAGGCCCGCGCTAACTTCGATGTCCTATAACGCCAGAACGCCTTACGCTAAAGCCACCAAATTTGGTGAGTTTTCCTAAAATATTGTTGGCAACAATTTGGCGAAGTTTGACAAATTTTCCATTTTTTCGTGTTGCCATGGCAACCGTTTGCTGACAGGCAGTTTTGCCAAAAATCACTATTTTTGGTTCTAACAATGTATTTTTCACATTTATTTGCTATATTACTGCTATTTTGTTACATAAATAAAATCTTATATTATTTAGCATATCTTTCATAATTATATATGCATAAATTATGCTAATTTGATGACGTCATCAGCCCAAAATCCAAGATGGCGGACCGTATGGCCAGATCAATAATAACAAGCTTATTTTCCCTTAAAATTTGTAACTACCTGGTATTTTTTCATCAAAAACCATCTAAATGAATGAATTTAGTCTATTTCCATTGCCCTTTGTGATTATTTGTTGCAAAAGAACTATTTTGAAAAATTCAAGGTGGTGGAGATAATATGGCGGAGCCTATCTCGTATCTTAGATGTGCATGACGTCATTTCATGACGTCATTATGACGTCATCGATGTTGCTATTGGCAATATAAGTCGTAATAAACATTATTGTTCTGTTATCTGCACTTATTGTTACATTTTTGTAGTATAACTTGAAGTTTTCTGAGAATACCCTTTTTTCATGGGTCCGGCCAATATAATCAAATTGATGACGTCATAATTACGTCATCTTACGTCAACGTAACGTCAAACGTCAAATACTTGTCAGATATTATGTCGATATCATGTCCTGAAAATTTGGTATCATTACGGCACGTCGTTCGAGAGTTAGAGGACTTAGAAGTGGAGGGCCTCAAAAGCCCCCCCCCCCCCGGTCCAGGGATGACCAAAAAAGCCCGGTCTGAATAGGGTTAAGATTTTAAGATACAGTCAAACCTGTCTATATCAGCCACTCAAGAGACTGGAGAAATGTAGCCACGTGACTATAGATAAAATGTTGACCATTTGGCTACGAGCAATATGTTACACATGTTTTCAGTACCCACTCTTTCTCGCTAAGTAACATTGTCTCGAACGTGTACCTAAAAGTATTGATATTGCCAAGCGGAATGTTGGTAATTCGCTGAAAATACTTGCACTCTAACGCAATGCAGGCGTACCTTCTACGATAGCCAAAATGAACCTGTCAAGAAGTCGAAATCCTTGGCGCAAAAAAGGACTGACAAAAAGTGACCGCAATGTCCAGGTAGTTGCTTTGCAAAGGTGGCCACTAATAAAAGTTTTACTGTATTTATAAAATTTGGTTATCTTTTGTAAATACTGCTCCACAGATATCAACGGCTGCTCTCCGAACCCGTGTCATACCGAGGCTACCTGTGAAGACAACCCGGCTCCCGGGACAGGTGCGAAGTGTACCTGTAAGCCTGGTTTTGTGGGTGATGGGACATCAGGCGGATCCGGATGCAAACCCAAAGGTAACCTTAATTTCTTCTTGACATATTTGGACTTCTGTATGCCGCTGTTCCTACACAGCACCTACACCTGTATCAGCTCAGTTAAATAAATATAAATGCCCAATATTTTAATGAATATTTAGTTATTAGTAATGCGCTTGCAAATAGCTGGCATTAACTGTTTATTGTACAATTGCTGTGTCACTGAGATAATGATTCTGCCAAGCTTTGAGCACTGTAACCAGCGCACGAACTAGAGAAACTATTCGTTTCCAATGCATCGGAAAAGAGGCATGCAGTTTTTTGGTGACGCCTCAGATGCGAAAGCCGATTTACAGTATAACAATAACTGTTAAAATATTCAAGAAATCGAGGAAATTAATTGCCCAAAAAGTTACTTTATGATCGATTCATGTTATGATATTAGCCATAAAAACAAAAGCAAGTTATATTTTAGGTAGCCAAACGGTTTTCGAAAGTGATGTATATGGTCTTCCCATTTTGATATCTCATGTTCAGGATAATCTGTTAAGACCAAAATGTTGTAAAAACAGGTCTGCAGAAATCATCTTATGTAACGTTTAAAATTAGATTCCCAAATGTATTTGTCAAAAGTTGGACAACACATGTGACCGCTTTAAAAGGCTATATATGACTAACGTTATTGCATTTTCTGTTTCTTGGTGTTGCGATTAGATTTGTTTTATCATTATTTCTCAGATATTGACCACTGTGCCGCCAACCCATGTGCGAACGGTGACTGTGTGGCCGGATCAAACGGTTATACCTGTAGCTGCTACTTAGGATACGCAGGAACCAACTGTCATGAAAGTAAGATGGACAAAAATCAAATATAAGATCCTGGCCAATTCTCCAATTCCCTGATTAAGGAAACTAAGCCCATGTTCTTTTCACTGTTATCAATGATATTCACAGCAGTTTGATTGGATTTGTTTTATCAATGATTTCCAGATATTGACGACTGCGCTGCCAACCCGTGTGTGAACGGTGACTGTGCGGACGGAGTGAACAGTTACACCTGTACCTGCCACTCAGGTTACGAAGGGACTAACTGTGATAAAGGTAAGTTGAATCAAAATAAGAATTGTTAACCAGATTCGGAGTGTGTGTTGGGGGGGGGGGTGGGCTTAAAGTGCCTGCGCCAAATTTAACGTTGTATAACTGAATACTGCTCAACAGATATCAACGGCTGCTCTCCCAACCCGTGTCATACCGAGGCTACCTGTGAAGACATCCCGGCTCCCGGGACAGGTGCGAAGTGTACCTGTAAGCCTGGTTTTGTGGGCGATGGGAAATCAGGCGGATCTGGATGTAAAGGTAATGATTCTGCTTACAATCTTTGGACCTCTGCACTCCGTGTTTTCCTTTAGTTGTTCTTTAAACGGTCTCTAAACGCCAGTCTTTAACACAGAGTTGAGATTGTCTTCACCTGGCGTTATATGTTACTTAAATTCTTGATATTAAGTCAATTTATTTTCGCACAGTCCACAATAAGTGATATTAACAGCCACTTAGTTCTTGGCAAACGTGTTTCTAAACAATTTTTCGATACAGATAATTTTTTATATCACTATGGTTGTATAATCTTCTGTGTTGTGCGTACTAATTAGCTAGATTTATTTCTTTTTCACACAGAGACGGAACTGTCAGGTGAGTCAAAACGATGCTTCATTTAGTTAATACATTTCTAGATATATCCGCATGCATGCACTCTCAATTGTGCACTTAATAGTTTATTCTTACAATAAAGACTTTTTAGAAAAGCTTCGAAAAAGAGGCATTCAGTTTTGGTGACGCCACAGGGGGAGGTGCCCGTTTACAGTGTGTTTTCCGTGATAGTTTCCCGAAGAGTACGTGGTAAACCTTTCTTTGGTGAAGTTAGGGCTGTGAGGTGTGTAATTGGCGACTGATTCAGATCGGCAACCGCAGCTTTTTGTTCGGCTGTTACGAAAGCATCGACAAAACTAGAGTTCCACGACCCCATACCTTCGCCAAATGATCTTAACTTTATAACTGGTGTATTAATTGTGGTTGTCATTAATCATACATAGAAGTTTGTCATTTACATGAATTATACGGGTTGATTATCTCTTCCACCCAAACAACGGACGTATACAATCTTTGTTCAAATTGACTGTAGTCACATTTTGTGACAAATGCATGCAAATGAGGACTATAATTCTGGTAATAGTTATTTTGCTTGGAATTGAGTTAGCAGAGATTGTCTACGGTTTTGGGGTGAATCGTTGGTAGGTTAAAAACAAGCTGGGGGTAAGTCGGGAGCCAAATTCGGCTATGTGTAACCTAGGCATAATGTTGAATGATGTCCTCCCAATGGAACAAGTTCACTATACTGAATTAGCTTTTGCTACTGGTTTTCATTGATTCAGAAGAAGTCCTCATTCATTGAAAACTGCTGATTATTGTTTACACAAAGATAACAGTTTTTAGTTGAGTTTTATATTTTGACGAAGATGTAACGAGATGATTTTCGTCACAATTTTGCAAATGTCATCATGATATTCATAATGTGTATGTCAAATGCCACAAATGAAATTCCTGGACTCATGGATCTGATGTCAGAGATAAATACTTTAATTCTATAATCTTGCAAAATGTACAAACAGTTCTTGTTATATATATTATCAAATGTTTTTTTTTTCATTTTGACATTTGCCAACAAATATACATCAACATTTGGAATATACTACAGTTTCACTATTTGACAGGAAATTGTACAACAAAGCAATTTACTCCTCTATGTACATGTATTGTCTAAGGTGCTTATACAGGCAATGGAATGACGATATTGCTACCTTACACAACTTTGGAACACGATGAAGAAGGTGTCGCAGAATGTTAAGTCTTTATTATAAGGGAGGAGAATCAGGTAGTGGGGACAATATTGTTCGTTCAGAAATATGAATGGGCTTCTCATATCATTGCATTGCACACTCGTACATGTAAACGTCAATAACAATAATTATTGATACATAGACATGAAATTTGAACTTGAACACTATGAAATACTGCTCCAATAGTTCAAACCGCAAGAGCGAGTGAAATAGACAACATATCATGATCACTGTAATATGTGTCTTCTACATTTATCTGCACTTTGTACTCAGTCTGCACATGCACATGGTCAAGCAGGGATGCATAGTCTGTGGTTGGGTGGTGAACATGCTGCGTAAAACCATGTTGTGTCATGAAGGTTACAATACTGTGACAGGGAGACGTGATAAGGTCAACATTAAAGTCTCCTACGACGATAGTAGGTTTTGTCTTGTCAATGGGGGCTAGGAGACTTGTCAGTTGACCCATTAAAAATGGTAACGGCAAATTTGGTGGGCGATACACCGTGACAATGTTGACCCCTGTATGTACTTTCTTAACAATAACAGCAGTATACTCTAATCTAGCAGCTACACATCTTAGTTCTCTTGGAGACACATGGTCACCAGCCATTATCATCACCCCACCCCCTCTTCCTATTGTTGAAAGCCTGTCAGTTCTGAAGCATTTTGTCCAAGGCAGCCTTACGTCAACTTGTGAATAATCTGAGCAATGTGCACCTTCTTGGTCATGTCTTAAAAATGTTTCCACAAAACAGAAAACCTCATGTTTGAGAGCTGAATGGTGAGCTTTGAAATCTTTCAGATGCTGTTCAAATGACCGTATATTTAAGTAACCAATGGTAAGAACAGTGTCAGCACTAGGGGGTGAATAGTTAATTTGCTCATTTTGTACATTTGTTTGCCGAAGACGAGTCATTTCATCTTTGACAGCTGAATTTACGCGAATTGCATTCTGATCAAATCCAAGAAGGTACAAATTGCTCAGCTTCTTCACACGACTCAAGCCAACATAAGCCTGCCCTGGCATAAAGCGCCCTCTACCCTGCATGCTCATGACAACCTTGTCTAATGTTCGACCTTGAACTTTGTGAATAGTGCATCCCCATGCCAATGTCAGCGGAAACTGAGTCCGCTCTCCCAATACTGATCGACCTTTTCCAACAGGGAATTGTGCAGTATGTCTTTTGATTGGTACCGCATGAGGAAACTTCTGCTTGAATTGACTGTTTGCAATAGCTTGTCTACCTACATTGTCACTGTCAAATCTAACAACAATAGTTTGAATGTCTTCTCCCAATTTGTCGATTCCAATGACGGTACCGAGGACTCCATTGGAAAGGCCATCTGCCACATCGATGTTAACCGTCACCATCACTCTGGCTCCCACAGTCACATGCACATACTCTCTAAGATTACCGGTCTCGGATGTTTTTTTTTTGGAAAGGCGACGTTGAAAAGTCCTGTTTGAACATCCTTTCTCCTGTCAATGGCCTTGATATGGAAGATGTCCGTTGTGGACCTAGCCAACTGAGCTTCATTGTGGTCATCAACGTCTTGGTTTGTAAATAAAGAAAAAGTGTTGAGAGGGAATTTGTTATGGGACAATGAGCAAGTCATTCCACAAGTTTGGAGTACTGTAAATACAGAAACTTTCGCGGTGGATTAATGTTTGCGGTTTTCGCGGCGGCCGCTTCACCGCGAATTTAAAGCCACCGCGAACATTTATCCATAACAGTAAGAGACTACAGTGCATGGTGCCACAGCGAAATTAAAACCACCGCGAAAAGTCTATTTTCCCGCTGCCGCGAAATTAAATCCCCGCGAACTTAAATACATTTACAGTATGTTGCCAGCTCTACTCACCGATCTGAAGGGTCAGCAAAGACATGCCCCTGGCCCACAGGTTGGAGCTGGAACAGATCTCCAACAGCTAAAATGCTGACTCCTCCAAACCTTGAGTCAGGGTCGGCGTCCCCACAAATGTCCTGGAAACGGCGATGTATGTGATAGAGTAGGTCCGCCCCTACCATGGATACCTGTATGTATATGGAAAATTGTAATAGAACATAGCATATCATATTCCATATATCCAGTAACAAAACATGAAATGTGATGCCTTGTACTCGCGTGCATGCTGCTGGTCATTCAGTGGGGCATTCTCCAACGATTCTGGTAAACATGAACCAAGGAGGTTGAAAGACTCTTTCAACCTCCTTGCATGAACTAAAAGAATCACACCGGGCTGTGTCTCCACCTAAAAACGTTCGGTTTAAAAGATCATAGAACTGCTATTAGACGCTCTATTTTTTCATATTTTCGTGTCTTTATATAGACTGTTTCGATATTCGTTGGGGCCCTGAGTGTATGGATTTTGCGTATAATTGACCACTTCCGTCAACGGGCCACACAGGACATGGACATAATTGACCACTTCCGTAACGTTTGACGAAAAGATCGCAGCTCGAGATAGCGGACACGCAACTGGCTTGAACTGGTTTCCGTAACGTAAGGGTTGACTAAAAAATCGCAGCTCGAGATAGCGAACAGGCTTCCGTAACGTAAGGGTTGACGAAAACATCGCAGCTCGAGATAGCGGACAGGCTTCCGTAACGTAAGGGTTGACGAAAAAATCGCAGCCCGAGATAGCGGACAGGCTTCCGTAACGTAAGGGTTGACGAAAACATCGCAGCTCGTAACGTAAGGTGGAAAAACTTGGTTGCGTGTGTCTTGTTAAGAAGGACCACCCGTGCTAATGCCGTTATGTAAGGTTTGTTTGAGACTCGGTGTCCCTCTTGTGTCAGGATGGCGTGTGTCCCTTGTTAGGCTGTGGAAGGTTTTGGACGAAGGGTTGATGGAAAATGTGTATACTGTCCCAGCCCAGACAACTGTAACAGTGGGGTTCAAGCACCGCCTACCGTCCTTGCCAAGCAGCTCTGAGCTTTTGGCGACAGCGGTAGCGTGATGGCTTGGTGATCCGGCTGCCCGGGTTCGGCGCGGGTTCGAATCCCGGGAGTCGGGATGTTGTTTCTTTCTGTTCTACTCGCCCCTCTTGTTGTTTCATTGGCGCCCGACGTGGCCCTGGTGGATAACAGGCCGGAGATGCGCCTGCCCACAGGGATCGAACCCGGAGATTCGAGGACGAATCTTGAAAACAAAAGGGGGAGTAGTGTAACAGTGGGGTTCAAGCACCGCCTACCGTCCTTGCCAAGCAGCTCTGAGCTTTTGGCGACAGCGGTAGCGTGATGGCTTGGTGATCCGGCTGCCCGGGTTCGGCGCGGGTTCGAATCCCGGGAGTCGGGATGTTGTTTCTTTCTGTTCTACTCGCCCCTCTTGTTGTTTCACAACATGAAATTCAAGTACCTGATTGGCATGTAAGGTGGATTGTGTTGCAAAAATCGGTGAATTCCCTTGGGTGCAATATCATTCTACGTTAGGTCTTCTGTTAGGTTTGGAAATGCCCCATGTTTCACAATGTCCAATTTCTTGCCATGTATATTCAAAGGGTTTTCTGTGACAAAGTGAATTTGAATTCTGATTCAACTTCTTGTCAAAGGGAGACCTAGGTATTGCCTATCTAATAAATGATTTCAGAATTTTGAGTCATAAAATGTAGTCCCGTGGTTGTCCCTGAAAGTAGGTCACTTTTTTGCATTTGGCAAAAATTGTGAATTTTAGCCATGTTCAAAGTGTTTTCTGTGACAAATTGAATTCAAATTCTGCTTCAACTTCTTTTCAAAAAGAGACCTAGGTATTGCCTATCTAATAAATGATTGCAGAGTTTTGAGTCATGAAATGCAGTCACGTGGTTGTCCCTGAAAGTAGGTCAATTTTTGCATTTGGCGAAACTTTTCAAAGTACTCTACATGACAAAGCAAATTAGAATACTGATTCAACTTCTCGTCAAAGAAAGATCTATGTATCGCCTAACTAATAAATGCTTGAAGAGTTTCAAGTAGTGATTTTTAGGCACATAGTTGTCCCTGAAAGTAGGCCATATCTAGATCTATCAAATGAATTCTAGTGAGCGTCCCTTTAGTTACGCATTACAGAACGTAGCTGAAACAACATTTCATATTATGTATTGCATATCACTACTTTAAAAGACACAGAGGCCATGCAACACTAATCTTTGATCAAACACTGTATTCAATTCAGTATCAGTCATTGTAGCGCCAATCCAATACTTATTGACATCGTTTTAACGTTTGGAAACGTTTCAAATTTGCACATTGTAAAATGTTAGCAAAAACAAACTTTTCAAAAGTCATCTGCTCCAAAGTATCAGAGTCTTCTAACAGCATTTCTCTAAGCCTGAATAAGAACACTTCAAGTACAGTTTATAACGTTTCAGATCTTTCAAAACCAGATAAATAATATATACTAGAATTCCACGACCCCATACCCCACGGCCAAATAATTATACCCTTTACAACTACTGTATTAATTGTTTTTGTCATTAATTATGCAAATAAGATTTTCATTTGCATAGATTCTATTACTTGTTTATCTCCTCCACCGAATAACAGATGTAAACAATCTATGTTAAAAAGATTTTTATCCCATTTTGTAATAATTTATGCAAGTAAGGACCTCATTTGCATAACTAATGTTCAACAATGATGTTCACCTGTACATAACTTCCAAATGCTACCAGTAACAATTTTCCGTCATTTACCACAATGACATCGGAGCATTTTCTAATCAATTATGCAAATTAGGTCTTTATTTTGCATGACATCTATCGATCAATATTCTTTCCTATATCAGTTACATTTGCCACTTTCTAATGGTCCTATAATGGAACTGGGCGTGTTTAATTGTTTTCCTAATTATTTATGC
The DNA here is from genome assembly GCF_000003815.2 of Branchiostoma floridae. Taxonomy (NCBI): domain Eukaryota; kingdom Metazoa; phylum Chordata; class Leptocardii; order Amphioxiformes; family Branchiostomatidae; genus Branchiostoma; species Branchiostoma floridae. The sequence continues at coordinate 3,727,858 of NC_049987.1, read as the reverse complement.
AAATTAGATTCCGATTTGTATAGTAAATATGTATTTATATGAAGCATCTCTTAAGCTATCTACATACCAAAAATCATGACAATCCGTCAACCCCTTCTTGAGTTATTGTCTTTCAAAGCTTGAGTTATTCTCTTTCAAAGTCTTACACTAAACCTGTCCTGCAGTTTCAAAACAAGCCGCTAGGAGGCATAAACCTACACCACTCACTCTCGGCATCAAGAGTGTCTACCACTAAAAAATCATAGCCGCAGCATGTTCAGAACTCGACATATCAAACCCGGAAATTCCTTTGCAGTACCTTGACAGGCCGCTAGGCGGCCCAAAATCTATTCGTTTCCAAGTCTCATACCCACATCCGAAAATCAATACAATCCATTTAGGCTTTCTTGAGTTATTCTGGTCTTCTACAAACATGCATACAAACGCTACCCAAAACATAACCATTTTGGCGAAGGTAAAAACATTATCTTAAATTCTAGGAGTAAAACATAAACATCTGAAAATGGGGACAACCAACGCCAACCAACCAATGAGGACAACCAACGACAAAATCCAAACCTCTACAATTAATTGTTTGACAGCCAATACCTACAGCTACATTTGACAAAACGTTTAATCATAATTCTATTCCACTTTGCTAAGTATTGTACTTCGGATGCAGCTAAAGTTTGCAATTTTCATCTAAAGTGACCTACTTTCAGGGACATCCACGTGATTAAATGTCACAATCTGAAACTCTACAAACATTTATCATATAGGCGTTGTCTAATTTATCTTTGATAAGAAGTTGAGTTAGACTTCTTTTTAGACGTAGAGTACTTTGAACATGGCTAAAATTCACAATTTTCGCCAAATGCAAAAAAGTGACCTACTTTCAGGGACAACCACGGGACTACATTTTATGACTCAAAATTCTGAAATCATTTATTAGATAGGCAATACCTAGGTCTCCCTTTGACAAGAAGTTGAATCAGAATTCAAATTCATTTTGTCACAGAAAACCCTTTGAACATGGCTAAAATTCAAAATTTTGCCAAACGCAAAAAAAGTGGCCTACTTCCAGGGACTACCACGTGACTAAACGTCATCTAAAACGATCTAAAATTCTTCAAGCATTTATTAAATAGACAATACATAGATCTCTCTTTGACAAGAAGTTGAGTTAGAATTCTGTTTTATTTTGTCACATGTAGTACTTTGAACATGGCTAAAATTCACAATTTTCGTCAAACGCAAAAACTGGCCTACTTTCGAGGACAACCACGTGACAACCAAACAAGACCCCAAACTTTGCAACAATGTATATGATAGATATATCAATCATCTATACAGGGTACAAATTTCAAGTCAAAAAAATTACCAGCTCGGCACTTATGGCGTTACAAAGTTGGGCCAAAAATTACGTTATTTTGAAGCTTGAAACATTGTATTGTTTTGATGCTGCCCAAGAACTCAATTTTGTCTCGTTGGAAATTTCACAACAATTTCTAAAATGCCAAAATGTTGGTCTATTCAGATCTTGTTTTGTTTTGACGATACAATAAAAGGTGTTGGCGTGACAATTCCGTAAAGTATGCCGATTTCCGTGTTTTTGAGATGCGGAAATTGGGGAAAATGGCCAGAAAACTTTGTTGGCCCGTTACCATGGCAACAAGGAGTTTTGATCTAAAAGAAAGCTATTTTGAGGGGTTGTGGACCAAGTACTATCACTGTGCAAAATATGAGCCAAATCGATTTTTTGACCTTTGCCACCATTGTTTGATCCTTACAGACATTTACTCTTAAGCATGTAGCTCGTGATATACATTATGCACGCATAAACGTCAAGGATGTACTGGACGTCCATGCTAGCTGCCCATGTCCGCAAAATGTGAGGGTTATATGGATTTATGGATGTTTCAGATACTTCACGTTTAAGGACGATGTCCTTGCCTGATCTCGTTGTCTGTAAGACTTTGTGGTACAAGGTTGGGTCTACATTTGCTTTTCAAGAACAATATCCAAGGATATGTTGTCATCAACATTACTATTATCTATAACTGCTCGTACACTTTTTAGAATCTCTGTTTTTATCTTTAAATCTCGTTCAATGTTTGCAGCATTTGGGTCTTCACTCTGTCTAGCAATGAGCATCTCCTGGCTCGGTGGACGAGGAAATCGGAATCAGCATTTTTGTTCTCGTCTGCATGTTGCTGAGTGGCCGTGTTTCTGCACGGAGAGCACCAACTTTCTCAATTCCTCGTCATTTTCTTCTGGAATAGAACAGGTTATGTGTTCATTTATGAACTTGACAACATCTTCATCGGAATCAACATTAATTTGGGGGGCATCTTTTATCCACAGGATACTGTGAGCATGCGGTGAACCCCTGGCTTGGAATTCAATGCGAATCATGTAGTCCTGAAGATATCCAATTGGGTGTGCCTTCCCTCCTATGAACTCTTTGAAGAATGCATCAATACGATGATTAAATTGACGGGCAGCGGTCACAGGGTTGCAGCGTAGCCAATGACATTTTTCCTCATAACCCATGTTCTTGACGTCGTCTGCCGTGAGGCGTTTGCCATATTGATGCGCTATACTTTGGATCACTTCAGGCCATTGCATGTCAGCTGCAGACAAGGTGAGGAAAAATGTAGGTAATCCAAGCTGTCTTACCATTCCAAGAAGGTCTAAGAGGGCCGAGTTCCAGAATGATGGTGAACCGCGAATGCTTTTCATGAACTTGACTGCTGTGTCTGTGCGAAGCATCTGGTCAATAGTGTTCTGGTTCTTCATCAGCCCTGCATTGATCCTCCTACCTTGAAATGTATGTCCTCGTGTCTGACGCAAATATATCTGTATATTATCGCTGACTTGCTTTGCTTCAACTGCGTATTGTGCAGCAAAGAGATAGTCAATATCTCTTGCAAACCTTCCGTCAACATGTAAAAGCCTTTGATTGAAATACCTTCTAATGGTGATGTCTTTCTGATGCTTCTCACTGAATCCCCCATGACCATACGGATATTTTGCAGGATTTGCGAGGACTTCAAAATGTACGTCAGTAAGGAAAGGGCATGGCCGCTGATGTTCACCCGGTGCGACAGAATAAGTACTCTCACCATCCACAACTTCTTCCTCTTGCAGTAGAGAGTCATATGGAATACCTCGTAATTTACATGTTTCTTCAGCAGCGACTCTATCCTCTTCGTCTTCTAACTCCTGTCTCATCTCCAGTCTTACCTCAGCCTCAGCTTCCTCTAGTGCAACATAGTGCAGCTCTCCCATGAGTCCGAGTGTAACGGTAGTCTGACTAATTCCCTGTTGTGGCTGAATAGTGTGTGTGCAATGTGTTGAAGAGACTGCTATGACTTCAATGTTCACCTTCAGCATGTCAGCGACACCTTTCACTGCCAAGTGGTTAGCCCATTCTCCTCTTCTTAACCCATCTACATAGACTTGAAATTGCTGATGCTGTTGTGAGATGGAATTGTCTCCACGTAATGTGTCAATATTGTCCGGAAATGTGTGGAAGCCGGAATACAGATCTATGTGCTCTGTACTTTTAAAGTAATCTACAAGGCGTGTTCTTATCTCTGGTCCACTGACAACTTGAAGTCCAGCGGTACGGAGACACAATGACATAGCATGGAAGAAACAGTTTCCATCACGTGGGACATCCCTTATCTTCAAATTTCTCATTTTTGCCAAATAATCTAATGTCGCATAGTAAACATCAAGAGATGAAGTGGTTACAGAGGCAGGGCATGCAGTCAAACTGCTTCCTGTGTCATGAACTGTGTTCTCGAGATCTCCTTCATCTATGTTCTGTTCACGAACATTGTTTGTCATTGCGTCCCACAAATCACCTTCACTGTCTTTCCACTGACTTTCCCAGTCTTTGCAAATAGAGATATCCCTATACAGCGGATTGTTCTCTTGTAGCCATCGTAGTGCTTTCATTACACACTGGGGGGCGAATGCATTGGTGCATATAGTGGCCTTTGTAGCAAAGTTTTCTTTTCAGCTTAAATGGAACCACTTCTGCTGATTCTGGTAGTCTGGGCAGTAAGGATATTACTGGCTGCAACTTAGATGGTACGTTGACAGCACTGCCGTGGATGGCCTATTGACCTCCTCTGGGCAGCCCCACCATCTTCATGAATGCAATTCTTTGGCTAATTAGCCTGAGCTCTAGGGGTTGTAAATCTTTCAATTCGTCCGGAATGACATCAAGTTCCATATCATTTATCCACGATTGGGTAGGAACATTTCCTTGCTTAAGGGCTGAATGGCAAGTCCTACATATCCAAGATTTTCCATTAGTTTTCATGTCATTTCCAAAGTTGAGTATTTTCTCTATGACCTGATTAGATGAATAGTTACTGGCCTTGAACTCCAGGACTGTACATCTGTAGAGGAGTCTACAGCAGGAAATGCAGGTATAAATTGGGCCGTCTGCTATTTTAGTGTGGAAAGCGGTGGCACATTCTTCAATCGTCATTTCTTTGTTTTGCTTATTTTTTCTACTTTGTTGCATTTCAATTCTATTAGCTGCACGCCGTTTCTGAGTAGCCTCTTCGGTTTCTTCTCTCCTTTTTTTTTCCATGTTCGCCCTCACATCTGCACGTCGTTTCTGAGTAGACTCTTCGGTTTCTTCTCTTCTTCTTTTGTTCGCGGTCGCCCTCATTTCTGCACGTCGTTTCTGAGTAGCCTCTTCGGTTTCTTCTCTTCTTCTTTGGTTCGCGGTCGCCCTCATTCCTGCACGTCGTTTCTGAGTAGCCTCTTCGGTTTCTTCTCTTCTTCTTTGGTTCGCGTTCGCCCTCATTCCTGCACGTCTTTTCTGAGTAGCCTCTTCGGTTTCTTCTCTCTTTTTTTTCTGCATGTTCGCCCTCACATCTGCACGTCGTTTCTGAGTAGCCTCTTCGGTTTCTTCTCTCCTTTTTTTCTGCATGTTCGCCCTCACATCTGCACGTCGTTTCTGAGTAGCCTCTTCGGTTTCTTCTCTTCGTCTTTTGTTCTCGCATAGCCTCATTTCTGCACGTCTTTTCTGAGTAGGTTCTTGTGTTTCTGCTCTTCTCTTTCTGTGCCTGTAGGCCCTCATATTTGGAAGTCGTTCGTTAGTTGTCACTTTTGTCTCTTTTGATCGGTATTGCTGCATTTTTGCCTTCTTGTATGCCCGTTGTGCCTCAGCATCTTCTGGTGTTAAGTGTGCTGTTTTTCTCTTCCTGGAAGCAGCTCTCTGTTTTCGTTTTTGCTCTACGCTTTTAAACTTTGACCGAGGCATACATGATACTGTAGTTCCTGATGTAATGACTCAGATACTTTTCCCAAGTGACTGTTTTCAAATAAAAATAAAATGAGCCGTTACATGGTACATAATAAGTCTTACATGGGAAAGAAGAATAGAATAATATTCCTTTAAGTAGTGCAATAGTTGTAGATTTTGGGAAATTAGCAATTGGTAAATATATGTTGTACGCCTTTTACATAATATCACATCAAAATAGAGGTGTTTATTTCATAAAAATGTACTGTTTCAACTTTAGCTCTGGTTTTCTCATGCTCCCATTTATTACCTCCTTGAAATGTCATGGATGTTATATTTTACCCTGCGTTTGTCTGTCTGTGTGTAAACAAGATAACTTGTCACTGACACATGTCATGACGTTGAAAGCTATCTACCACTAAAATGTCAAGACTGTATCATGTCCGGAACAAGAGATACGTTGAAAAACTGCTATGATAGATTATTATATCTATTATGCAAAATTATCGGCGACCTCATACCTCCATGAAATATTCAGAGCTTTTGTTAATTTTATGCAAATGACTTACACATTTACATGATGTATGCATGGTGATGTTCATCACTGACTAACATACACATGTCACAAGTATAAAACTCCCATCATTATCATTAGGCGAATTTCCCATTTTTGCATATATTATGCAAATCAGTTCCTCATTTGCATATTTGGTAGCTGCTCATGTACCACTTATCATAATGTACATGTGTTACATTTATTGAAGTCCAGTTATTGAAATAATGGAATTATACAATTTCCTCTTTAACTATGCAAATAAAGTCCTCATTTGCATACCATGTATATCATTATGAACATCTTTGCCTAAGCTACCTGCTTACCTAAAATTATGGCAATCCATCATTCTTTTCTGCAGTTATTCTCTTTTGAATGTCTTGACAAAATGCCCCTGCAGAAAAATTCAAAATTAAATTAAATGTTAGGGGGCTGAAACTTGCCCCACTTTGTCATGACGCTAAAAGCTGTCTATCACCAAAATGGCAAGACTATATCATGTCCTGGACGAAAGATACACAGAAAAAAACTGCTATGATAGAATATGCTCATTAATTATGCAAATGCAATTCAATTTTGCATAATTAATACTTTATTTTGTACAACATTGTCTAAAGTACCTACAAACCAGAAATCATGAAAATCCGTTGTTCCCGTCTTGAATTATCCTCTTCAGAAGTTTTTGACAAAAATGCCCCTGCTATCCCAAAACTAGATGCTAGGGGGCCCAAACTTATGTCATTTCTTCCTGAGCACAAGAGCTATCTAATACTCAAAAATCGTGACCATAGCATGTTCAGAACACCGAGATACCAAAACCGGAAGTTGCGCTGCGGTACCAAGGGGAGCAGCTAGGGGGCCCAAAAATCTAATCATTTCCAGCTTTCATCACACACTACCAACACACCAAGTATGGAACCAATCCACCCAACCGTTCATGAGTTATTTTGTTTACACACACAGACAAGTACGCAGGGTAAAATATAACCTCCATGACATTTCATGGAGGTAAATATAACCTCCATGACATTCCATGCAAGTAACTACAGTGAAGTACAGACATAACTGTTGCAAGTTTTAAAGCAAGTTGACACTTGTCTAATTCACAGCTGAAAAGCTTCCAAGGCCCCTGTTCACCATCATTAATCACTTCCATGACCTGGATGTGTCACCCCTGCAGGGGCAGCATATACGAGGTCAGGGCAGGTCAGGGGATCCCGGGAAGGGACTTTTCAATTCTGTTGCTTTTACAAATAAAACAAATTCCTGTTTTGCCTGTCCTCAAATCTCTGCCATCCTCTGCCACCTATCTTCAATGCTGACATCACACATTTTCTATAGATGTATTGCTAACCAAGTATAGACTCACATGCACAGTCGTTAGTAAAAGAATGAAGTAAAACTCAAAGTGGACGTACCTTGTAAATAATGTTCATTCTGCTTTTCTATCGCCCATAAGGTGCATGTGGCCCTAGGCACTTCACAATACAAAACAGTCCGGCCCGTAGAGCTCTTGTATGTAGTACTCTCTCCCCAAGCACGATTCTGACAGCAACAAGCAAGCACAGTTCGATACCCGGGTATTTTGTCGGAGGATACAACTTTGGACAAGTGAAGCTTTGTCTTACCAATGTGATTGACAGGTACATAAACAGGATCCAGATGTGGTGGCAGAAATAAGCAAAGCCCTGTTTCCCGTGTGAAGGGATGTTACTTTTTCATACATTGACTAGTTCATTTGTGTATTACCTTATTTCTTAAATACCCCTTGCCCTTAGTCAATGAATCGAGTATGAACTTACAGCAAAAAGGGTGAACTTAAATTAATTATCCGTTACAACAGGTGTATTAATTGTTTTTGTAATTAATTATGCAGTTATGGTAGAAATTTGCATAAATCATATTACTTTATCATCTCCTTCACCCTAATAACAGACGTATACGATCGAATGCCACAAGTAATTAATTCCGCCATTTACCATAATGGGATTATGGCATTTTCTCAGTAATTATGCAAACTAGGTCTTTATTTTGCATGATAGATATCTACTAATATTCTTCTCTTTCTCATTTACAAATGTCACATGTTGCAATGACCTGAGCGTGTTTAGACCATTTCATAATTAATTATGCAAATTAGATTCCAATTTGCATAATTGATACGTAAATATATGAAGCATTACTTAAGCTATGTACATACCAAAAATCATGACAATCCGTCAACTCCTTCTTGAGTTATTCCCTTTCAAAATCTGACACTAAACCTGCCATGCAGTTCCCAGTTAACAAGCTGCTAGGGGGCCCAAACCTATACCACTTACTCTCGACATCAAGAGCTATCCACCACTTAAAAATCATTGCCGCAGCATGTCCAGAACTCGAAATATCAAACCAGGAAGTTCCGCTGCAGTACCGTAACTGGCCGCTAGGGGGCCCAGAATCTAATCGTTTCCAGGTCTCAACAAGACCTACCCACATACCGAATATTAATACAATCCATCCAGGCGTTCTTGAGTTATGATGGTCTTCTACAGACATAGAAACAAACATACATACATACATACACACATACACAACTACCCAAAACATAACCTTCTTGGCAAAGGTAATAAACTAGTTTAAGCTGCAGCTGCCGATCAGAACAAACGAGCAATCAGAGTGCATGGATAGCAAAGGCCGTACCAATATGTTTCCCTTGCCGGGAAATATAATTATTAAACTTTTGTCATACGTCAATAATGTGTTTTAAGAAAGTTGTCTTGTTAGAATGATTTTTTTTACATTTAGACTCAATGTCAGTGTTTTTCTACAGCTTCTACCACCTGCACCAATGAATACATGGAGCTGTCAATTCCCAAGGATCAACTGACTAACATCGACCAGGGCAGTCTTCACTGGAAGCCAGACCAGAACTGTGGTGCCACAGCTAACAGCACCCACTACATTTTCCGTACAGACCTGTACAGCTGTGGAACTCAGGTATTGTGTACTAATAAGGGCAGTGTAACCAGAACTGTGGTGCCACAACTAACGGCACTCACTACATTTTCCGTACAGACCTGTGCCGCTCTGGCACCTAGGTAATGTGTACTAATAAGGTCAGTGTAACCAGAACTGTGGTGCTTTAACTAACCCCACCCACTACATTTTCCGTACAGACCTGTACCGCTGTGGCACTCAGGTAATGTATACTAATAAGCTTGTAACCAGAACTGTAGTGCCATAACTAACGGCACCCGCTACATTTACCGTACAGACCTTTACCTCTGTTGTACTCAGGTAGTGTGAATAACCAGATAGGCAGTATAACCAGAAATGTGATGCCACAACTAACGGCACTTACTACATATTTAGTATCAAGATGTGTACTGTTGAGGCATTTAATGCATTCTATTTTTCTAAAGCAAAACAATTTGGCTTTGGCTTTTGGCAATAAAATTCAATTACACAGATGAGAATTAATTCATATTTTTCGCCAGGCAACCTTCGGCTCAACGTACGTCACATTCCTGAACAGAATCAACATCCTAGGTATCCACCCAAACAGTGGGGTCATCACCCGAGAGGACGACATTTGGATCACCTCAAAGTAAGTTCAAAATCTTATTTCTTAATATCACGCCAGCTCTCTGGCAAATTCACAAGTTAAACGGTGTTTGATTTGTAATATTTTAATGATTATTATTTACAATCCTTACGCCAATAAATCTAAACACACTTCTAAGAATTTTGCTCTTTTAACCCTATCCAGACTGGGCTTTTTTGGCCTTCCCTGGCCTGGGGGGGGGGGGGGGGGGGCTCATTCCACCCCCCCGTTCGTATTTTTAAAAAGGGTTACTGGACGAACCCCAAATTTGCGGGGGGGGTTTTGCCCCCCCATTTTTAAAATTCCCGAAATTTTTATGGCATTGGGACGGAAAATGACGGCCTTTATTGAAATTTTTGGGTAAAACAAGGGAATTTCAAAAAAACCCAAATAACTCACTCAAAACGTTACCAATAAAGTTTTCTTATTAATATTTAAGTGTTATAAGACTTCTGTTGTCAAAAGCCGACGCAACGATGTCAAAAGGACGTCATAGAATGACGTCATCTGTAGTTTAGCTATCCGCCATCTTGGATTGTCAACCTTAAATTTTTCAAGATACATTTTTTTCAATATATAACGCTAAAACCCCATGGAAATGGATTAAAAACGTTCACATGAATGTTTTCTGTAAGAAAATACCACATAGTGATGAAATCTGAGTGAAAATAAGCTTGTTATACTTTAAATCATGATATTGTCGGCCATCTTGGATTTTGACCGATTACGTCATCTCATTAGCATAATTTATGAATATTTATTTATAAATGTCTAACTAAGATGTGTTAGATATTAAAGATATATGAAAAGAAGTTTAGTTTAGCAAGAAAATCTTGAAATCCCATTGTTTAAACCAAAATTAGTGATTTTCGTAAAATTTGCCTTTCAGAAACCCGTTGCCATGGCAACACGAAAAATCACAAACTTACTCAGTTTATTTTTTAAATTGTTGCCAACAATATTTTAGGAAAACTCACCAAGTTTGGTTGTTCTAGCACAAGCCGTTTGGGAGCTATAGGAGGTCAAAGTTGGCGCGGACACTTTTAGCCCCCCTCCCCCAGTCTGGATAGGGTTAATACATTTTGTAATCTGACTTCATTACCTGAAACCTGTACTAATATAAAATATCAATTGAATAAATAATTTGCTAAGAGTGCTAGATGTAGCTTTCTACACTACTGCCTGTCCTATTTGTATCGAAAACGTTTAAAAATGATCTACTCATATTCTTCCAAAAGCTAACAAAAATGCTACTTTTGATTCTATTGTGCCATGTCATTACGTAGGAAGAATATTTGACATTCAGCAAGTACGTACCTTTCAATAATTATAGTTTATCGGAAGTTTAAAAAACATAAATATTTTTGGATAAAACTTGCACGTAATTATCCACATACAGATGCAAGTACGAGCGCCAGGAGTGGGTGGACTCCACCTTCCTGCCCATCCCGGGTGGACTGAACTTTACGGAGGAGGGGTTCGGGCAGCTGGAGGTCCGTCTCTCCATGTTTCCCACACATCAGTACCAGAATCCATACCGGGGTAGTCAGTATCCCATTCATCTCAGGATGCGACAGCACATCTACATGCAGCTGGAGGTACAGGGGCACGGGCAGAAACTCTCCGTCTTGGCACTGAACTGTAAGGCTACCATGTCACCTCGACCCGACGACACTCCGCAGTATCAACTCATCAAGGACGGGTAGGTAGTAATGTCTGCTGAGCTTATTCTGGATAGTCTGAGTTCTTTGAGGTAGGGGGGTACCCCCAGTGTCATTCGGGTTTTACAGCTAGCTAGCTTCAAGTCTAACAACCTGCTCTTCCAAAATATATACTGAAGCAAAGTAACTGTGTATTGGGTGAGAATATCCTTCTAGCTACAAGACCAACTGAGTTTCGTTTGTTCAACGTCCTGACTTCGGTAAATTGGAGTGAAAAACATGATGTTTTGCTGTCAAACATAATGCACAAAATTGTGCATTTTTGCGTTGGACGAGCCCATTGAAATAATTTTTGATAAAAACGATCAAGGTTGTAAAATTATTTATCTACGGCGCGCGGCATTACAATTGCGCTTAAACAACACAAGCAATCAAGGACAAAGGTTTAAAGTCAACGGGGATGGATATTAGGAAAGTGGACACGGGCCCAAACACATTTCAAACCCCCAAAAAAAACACATCACTTCGCAGCAGACTGTAAAAAAATTCAACTCAAACCCAGACCCTCGAAACCCTTTCGTTACTTTTTTTTTTTTGCCGGAATCGCGGAAGAACTGGGGTGTGCATCGTTACGCAAAAGATAATTTCATGACGGTTATACTTCTTTACCACTTTGATGAAATGCATCAAACCTAACGGAATAATGTTAATGCTGCCCTTACATAGTATTCATTCAGACCCCATGTGTCATCATGTGATGAAGCTCCATGATTGTCATCGATTATCTCTCATGATATTAGCCATACACTTGTCTGCAAAAACAGCCCTTTGAAAGACAATCACTAATTCTTATTCTTTATTTTGTTATTTTTTTTCTTTTTCCAGATGTGCTTCTGACTCCACTCTGCATTACTACAACATTAACGACCACAGCAAGGAACGCTTTGGTTTTGAGGCGTTCCGCTTTATCAAGGACCTGAAGACAGTGTATGTGCACTGTGAAGTGATGGTCTGCGACGGCGCTGATTCTAGGTCTCGCTGCGCACAGGTTTGTTTCCTAATTCACCATAACGAGTATCAAAAGCGTAAGGACTAATGTAGACAGCCCTACCTCAGGGCCGATTGTTAATTTTTTTCGAGTTCTAAGCATGTCACTCTCTATCCAGGTCTGAGCGCTTGCCTTCTAATTCTCACACATGTCACATGTTTAAAAACACACGCCATCAAAGGAAACAATTTACATTGCATTTGAACGTATGAGGCAACAGAAAATTGAAGAAATGTAGTTTAAATATTATTTATTCCAAGACGTTAAGTGTCCACTTTTTTACTATAGGCCTTGATTGTTTCTTAATCACACATCATTGTTTTCTCCAGGGTTGCGTCAAGAGGGGTAAAAGAGCTACTGGAGAGAAGACCGACATGACGGGACGTCACATGATTTACCAGGGACCAATCATTCTGGATGATGACAAAGAAGGTACGTGTTTTTTTCTAACATGACTGACTGACTTTTTTTCTTGACAACACCAGCGTTCTAATATAATAGTGTTAAGATGTTGCAACGCAATTAAAAACTCACGATGTAACTGTAAGAAGCAACCATGCCTTTTCTGTCCAATCTATAGACGCATAAATCTTTAGACGTTGGCTATCAGAAAATAGTGTTGAACATGATTGACGTGGTTTAGATATAGAAAATTAGAGAAAAGAAATGAAAGCAATTTGCTTTAATTGACTAATTGATGATTTTACCTGCAGAAACCCTGCGCCTGACGAGTGACCAGGAGACTGCCTCTGGCCACCAAAACGCACCCTGGGCCATGCTGGCTGCAGGAGGAGGGCTGATGGCGCTCGCCCTTGTCGTGATGGGCGCCGCCATCGTGCTGAAGTGGTCCCGCCGTGAGGAGTGGGCCTACCAGGGTCTGCCTAACATGGCGGAAGACGGGGAGTAAGGGATAACCACGAGGCCAGCGAGGCTGGTGTTATGTTTAACACCCTTTAACGTCAGTATGCCGTGATGTGCCTTGCAGCCTTCAGTTCTGAATACGGTTGAACGATTCCTTGTGAAAACCAGTCGGGCAACATCTTTGACAGGTTGCCACAATTCGTCATTTGTATTTTGATAAAGTTCAAAACATTAGCCCGTAATGTTTTAGCTAAGAGTATTATATTCCAGACTATTTTCTGTGTTAATCTATCATTAATGGAAACTTTGAGGAAATTTCTGGATGTATTTTGATGGATTAACTTTTAGTAATATATTTTCGGTAGAAATGGATAAAACAAGTTACTTCTGAGTGCAAAAAATGACAAAACATGCAGGTATATTGCAGCCTGAGTACCAAGTTGTTTATTTCAAGATCAGTGTGTTGCCGGTGTGGCTTATCTGCTGTTGGGCTCAGAACCAAGAGGTTCTTAGTACGAAACTCGCCATGCCTTCTTTTTGCCTTTGACGTTTGATATTTTACACAACTGTCGATCAAGTGACGCCAATCAAGCCTCTTTATTGATGTGTCAAAAAATATTAAAGTGGCCGGGCCCAAAATCTTTTTTTTTCAGTGCGCCAGTGTATACTGGTTTTAGTGCGCCAATGTGACATTATATATGTGGCAACCCATGCCAAAAAGTACAATACGATTGTTTTCGTTTCATTGTCACCACCCTTGCATGCTGGCACTAACTACAGCATTGGGGATCCAAGCCGGATAGCTTTAAATAATGCCCTTACGTACTTAAAAAAACTACATTTCATCCAGAAATTTTACTCATGTTTCAATTAAGAGACCAAGACGTTTTTGCTAAGCAATAAGTTTGTAATGGCATCTTGGGAACATTTTTGGATGACGCTTTGCGACGACGTATTGTCGACGTCTCTATAGGAAATTAGGCCAAAATGCAATTAAACTTCTTCAGTACTTTCTATACGACACCGCTCGCTTAAAAAAGGCAATATATATTTGAATCAAAATTCTCAAAAATATTAATTTTAGAAATTGTCTTAAGTCACACCAGATTTATTGTTTTTAACAATGCAAACCACATGCTTTAAAGGTCATTCAAAAATGTTGCACAAGTTGCCAATTTTCTTAGGATATCGTGCAAAGTAAACGTACATTTTATAGCGCTCTGAGGAAGATTTTGAATGGCATTCTGGATCAAATTTACTTAATTCTGAAAACACCAATACGACTCTATATTTCATTTTAAAAAACACAGTTCTATAAATTTGAATGTTAGTTCCACAAAATTCATGTGCAAATGGTTAAACACGTGTGGCTTACAACTCCTGAAGAACTTAGTCATCCTTCAAAATGTACTCATTATCTAGACATTCTGCTAATGAAAACTCTACAATTTTAACTGACCAGGCCTGTTTATATATCATCCAATCCAGTGTTGATTTGATCCAAAATGTAGAAAATTAAGTGTAGTGAGAGAGAAGGGGAGAGAGAGAGAGAGAGAGAGAGAGAGAGAGAGAGAGAGAGAGAGAGAGAGAGAGAGAGAGAGAGAGAGAGAGATAGCAACACAGCTTGAACACCATCTAGACATAAGAAAATTTATATTTTACTCCAGAGGTGTTTAGTGACCAGATTCTGATCCATAATCATATGAAGTCAAGTAAATTTGTTAAAGTTGTGTTCGTAGGATTTGTGATTGTTCTTACTTCATCAAAACAAACTACCAGTAGGTAAATATAATAATGGGTCGTTATTGTTATGTAAGGATCGTCTGTATGGTAGAAAAACTATTTTATTAATAGGATATTCTGTAAAAAAATAAGAGGGGCTGGAAGCATTGTACACTGAAAATGGACAATGTCTTTGTGGTACATGCACGTTTGAAAAAGGTAAAAAGACAATGTCAGCAACTCTGGCCGTTTTTGTATTACTTCACAGAATACGCAAACCCTACGAATACGTTTCTTAATTAGTAATTTCAAGTGATTGCTTCAATAAGGGCGACATAATGAAGTACATGATCTAAGCTATGAGTTGATAAAGATGTTGACTAGCTACACAACCTAACAGGCCCTGTTTTATACTTTAAGACAGCTGATTCTTTTCTGAAACTGCTATAATCAAGAAATAGGAAAAAATTAACTACTACATACTATACTGAACTTTAAATCATGTGCAGCTTTTACTAGGGAAACCTGTAACATTATCGTTGTAATAAGCAACAATGCCAAGAGGCCTTGCGTCATCAATACGTCACAGTGTACGAACCTAAGACTGTGTTCAAGCAATTTCCTCGATAAATGGAGTAATTGTAGTGTGTAGATTTTTGTGTGAATAAAAGACATCTGCATGTCAAAATGTTATCGTTTTGTTTCATTTAATGGGAGATATGTGTGCAAGTCACCACATTAACATTTAGCTACTAGAGTAGTCAAATGAATAGGATTTGTCTAAAGATATAGAAATCGCTCATGCCTACTTCCATTATGACACAATCTAATGAAGTATATCTTTACATTAATGCACAACAGAACAGTAAGATTTTCCCATGATGTCTTTCAGTTAAGAGTTGACACCGAAGAAGCCTACTAGAGCCCTCTTGTGATATTGTTTACCTGCTGAATAGGCGAATAAAAAATAACAGCTGCATCATTGTTTATTTGCTCAAAATCAATCATTCATATGTTTGCTCTTATTAAGAAGGCAGTATAGACACCTAACGCTGGCCACAAGGGATCGGGGATTTCTTTTTTCTTTTAACTTTTGTCGCTTATCTTCCAACAAATAGTAAAGTATTCTTTATTCAAAGATAAGGAAATAGATATTCTTGGTCATGTCGGTCATACGTGGCCGAACAAGCAAGGGGTATACAAGTATACGCAATGCAACATTGCACATAGTGCAACACAATAGCATAACTCAGAACATTGCACTATTACACTACAGTCGTTAAAGATTAACAACCTACTAGAAAGTGTATTTGCATTTATTAACATTTTAGGCCACAGCAAGTAAATTTTTTGGATGACATCAGCGCGCGCATTAATTATCGCCTGATTTCAGAATATTTTTTTTCTTCTGCTGGGATGGTCAACATGACGATAAAGTAGAACCCTACACCCTCTTAAACCCTAAAAAATGTACTCGAATAGCCACTGTCTCTGACTTTCTCTCACATACAGCCCCTCTATATCTAAAATTAAAAAAATTAAATATGCACATGCCAATAAGTTGCAAATTAGTATATTCACGTTTAACTTCCATTCCAGCAAGGTCTCCGATGTATTGGAAAATTTTCTAAACCCTAATTCACTTGTTCACTATCATACTAGGCAAGGAAATCAACTACATACTTCTCTCTTCCGAATATCATTAGCGCAGTCCGTAAAATACAGATGTGTCACAATACGGGACAACCATCAGACAAATATAAAAAAAACCTCTTCTTTCTTACATTTAAAAGTGCCTTAAAAAACCATCTTATAAACCACCCTTGTCGCTTACAGTAGTATTATCATATTTCAATTCATATTACTATTATTACTTTATTATCTTTTCTTGTATTATTAAAACACATGTGTAAGTTAATCTTTCTTATTTATGGATTTTACTGACCGTATAATTTTGCTTAGGAGGAGGTCATAGCACAAACTGTGAAAGGTTTCCCCCTCCTGCTGCACCTGTTTTTATACATTATTTTTGGTATTTCTTATGTATTTTGACGTTGTGCAAATAGATATACAGACAAGCAAATCTTTGCTTCATCCTCTATATAACCGATTTTTTAATTCATAGAAATAAACGGATGAACCTCGTCGTGCCTAGCGTCTTTTACGTACTCATATACCTTTCCCGACTATTCTCTGAGATATATTCCGATTTAGACAAAGACAACATTCACACAAAGAACACCCATCAGTCAAACTAAAAGACAGACTAATGAGTATTTCCGACAAGTCAAAGCGTCAGAAAAAAGTCAAGTTAAACTTTGCTTTTGCTATTGCACTTTGTCCACCAATGGGTAGGTGGCGCTTTCCGGTCTAAAATGACTTCGCGATTAATTACCTCTCAAAGGCTAAATTCCTTCACTTATAACACCAAATCTTTCAGAGATTTTGGAGATGGCAGTATTCTTTTGTATAAAATATTATCTTATCAATAAATGAAAGTTAGGGTCTAATTCATGTTTTACTCCGAGTGTGTAGTCTAAAAGAGATCCGAGCCAAAAAATAATCGGCTGCGTGTTTTAAGCGGTGATCCCCGTTCAGCCGGCCGAACTGATCTCAATGCTTGTTTGTAACTAAAGCAAATAGCAGGTAAAGTTTGGCAAACACGCGCTTGGTCGGAGGTACACAGTCCTAAGCTATAAGTGGCACGGTTGTGCATTAAGGCAACAGCAAGTAGATTTTAAGGATGACATCCTTGCTCTCATTAATTTTCGCCTCATCAGCTTTTGCAACCCCTTTCAGAACAAAAAGACCAGTAGAATAGTAAATCTGTCCATATAAAAAGAACGCTAATTGACTATGCCCCTTGTCCTGGGCCTAACCATAATCTAGGATTTTGAAAGTGCTGGCAGCCTGGACTTTTGTAATTGAAACACAGCTACCAGTCAGCTGTATTAAGTTTGCAGTGTTTGCGCGACTTAGTTTTATGGGCAGTGCGGCTCCTCAGTACACGATGCCTAACAGAAACTGCTGTAGGGGTTGTTCTGAAACGTGTCATTGTTGCTCAATGGTGCGTATCGCGGGGACGCTGTTATGCTTCACTTCCCCTTGCACTTGCCTCAACCCATGCCCACTGCGTCCATGTTGTCACTAACAACGTGGCCAAACCATAGCGGTCATTGCTTTTGCGAAATGAAGCAGAACGGAAATTCATTGTGCTTAAAGGGCACCTTTGTCAAGAACCCCGCCATCCATATAATGTTGATAAAAGCCCCTTCACACGAGGGCAAGAATGAGCCGGAATGCCGTTAGAATTAAAATTCTTTTCTATTCCTGGCAATTCGTAGTGTGTTCCAGAAATTCATACTGCATTCCAGCTAGCTATTTGTGCCCGTTCTTTTGGCTGGCCCGAAAGTTTTTGACATGTTAAAAACTGTCAAGGTACATTCGAAGTGAAGAAATGTCGAATGGCATTGAAAGTGGATTCTAAGTGTATTGTAACTAGTCCAACTGCAACATGACCGCATTCTACGGCATTCCAACAGTATTCGAAACATTCTTATATCATTCCATGGAGAACCGAAAAGACAAGCCACTTCAAATCCTGTCAGAATGTGGCCAAAATGATATTCGGAATGAAGTGAGTATGTCTAGAATACACTTCGAATTCACAGGAATAGAAAATAAATTTCAATCTGACGGCAATTTGGGAAGGGGATATAAGGTCCATCGAGTATTCCCATTTGGAATGGTCCCGAATGTGGCACGAATTTTGCAAATACTTCAGCTGGTTCTGCTTGATTCCTAATTCGGTTTCAGTCTGAAGGACCTATTAGGGATGATGACTTTTCACAAGAAAAGCAATACTTTCTTTGTTTCAAAGTAAGGACTCGATTCGGTTGCTATTAAAGATCGATAACGATGTAATGGCCGGTTGCGATGTATCTTGCCGATTTACTTGGAGCCATTTGTTGTCCAACCAGGTTATCGTGTCGAAAAACCGGCTTGCCAGGCCGCAAACTTTAATTATGCCACGAGAGGAACGTTTAAAGGACCCATGTCTCTCTGGTTGGAGACGAGAAATAAGGAGTTGCAACAGACTTAAAATGTCTTGCGTGAGATTGCACAATACATGAATAGAGTCCATGGCTGACGTGTTGAAAACTGTTTTTATTTGTACAGTTGAAGGACGCTAATCTAAACGTCAAGATAACGAAAATTGGGCGTTGATAACTCTGAACCCATTCCGACCCCCCTGGAAATGGTGTTAGGTTTGCATACTTCAAATGACACCGGTTTGTGTGTCTCTTTTGTTACTGAATGCCAGGTTGGTGATTATCGAACAACATGAGTAATTTGAACAAACATGACATTTCCTGTTGTTGTGTCTCGCTTGGTTTGTCTTAACAACTAACGCCGCACCTAGTGTTCGTGATCGCGTGTCAAAAGACGACGTTTGTCAGACGAAGGTGGTCAGAGTTATTAAAGCCCTTTTGTACCTTGAACTTAGTGTTGGCGTCATACATTTTTACAAGTAAGACATGTTTGAAAAGTCTTAACTGTTGCTTGTTCCTCCTGACATAAAAACATCACCTGTTAAATATGCCTGCAGTCGCACCGTTTCTGATCGGAAAATATCAATAGAATTTTTTAAAATGTAACAGTAATAAAAACTACACACTAGAAATTAATTCTTAGAAAGTTTGAGCTTAGATAAGGGTATCAATATTTGATTACAACGTAAATGAGAAAAAAAAGTCGGTGGGATTCAGAGTTGAGCGACCTAAATTGGCTTTTTCACGTCCCGTGAAGACGGTGTTGCTCTGACACTTTTTGAGTTTTTGAGCATAGCAACGAGAAGAATAGCCTAGCAACGGACCAGCGTGTAAAGAGATGAACCATTCGTATAAAATATGTCAGGCCATATTGGTCCAGTGGTGTACAAACAAGCAACGCCTCCCTCATCACGTGATGGAATTTTCCAACACTAGTTCAAGTCGCCTGATATAAAAGCAAGCTATAGGTATCCAGGAGTGATGAAAATAGTCATTGGACCGTAAAAAATCTTAGCTCGTGACAAGTTCTTTATCGTGTTGATTGACTGACGTGCAAACACTCACCTTTTTGTACATACGGTGGAAGAATGTTAATTGCATCCTGTTTACCGTTATAGCCCCCCACCCCCAACACACACCCCCACACACACCTACCCAAGTGTATTTACACATAAATCAATGCCAAAAGGGACACCTATCCATCGAAAAAGTAATGAAATGCATATGGGGGTCTTGTATTTGAGGAGGTGCCTCGAGCACGTTAATTCCCCGGTTACACATAGCCCACTATGTCTGCCGACTACAAGCCAACAGAAGTTGGCAGTAGATCGGGAGCAGACTGACTTAACAGAGAACCATTCCATGTTCCACGACGTAGCATTCTTGAAGGGGGTATCGTAGCATCGACGTAGCATCTTTGAATCCCACACTATGTGCTGGTGTCTCTTAGGTGAGGATATGGTAGGTACTGGATTAATTGCTTGCGTGACTGAAAAGACAGTTTAGCATTTGTCCCAAATTAAGTTTGACGGTTCAAACACTGTCTCATTCTTGTGTATACAGACTGTAGTTTATGCCCAACGGATGTTTGTTTCTATTCCTGGTAAAGGTGTCGGCGTTATTTACTTTACAATGATGTAACCTTTCCATAGATTCTCCCCGAAATTTTACCCACCCTACTTTTATTAACCAATCATAGAAGTGCGTTCCCTCCATTCCCCTTGGTGTGGAGAAACCATTCTCCTTAAAAGGCAAAAAAATTGCATAGATACTGCTATAAATGTGTTAGACTAGCTGGTCGACACCAGAGCGGTCCGGTTCGGGAGAAGAAATCGTTTCAAGCACCTCTTCAACGCGCGCAGCATAAAGACAAAGAGTAAGTTCTGGCCGTTTTTATTTTATTTTACGTACTATTAAGAATATAAAAGTCTGGAATAATTCTCCAGCAAATTCGGCCCCATTGATCAATATGGGCGTTGTTCAGTTTCCTTAATAGAT
Organism: Branchiostoma floridae; assembly: GCF_000003815.2. NCBI lineage: Eukaryota > Metazoa > Chordata > Leptocardii > Amphioxiformes > Branchiostomatidae > Branchiostoma > Branchiostoma floridae. Next base: position 3,707,126 of record NC_049987.1, on the reverse strand, counting down.
GTAAAGCTTGAGAATAACATAGATGCTGTATGAAGATAATTGCTTCCTGACCGTGAAGGCAGGAAATTTTCTGTTTTGCACCGTTCTTTCTTCTAAAAAAAATAGAAACTGGAATGTGCATATCGTACGAAGCGATACCAATTGTAAAGTATTCAAAATGCCCCCCCCCCCGCCTTTTTCGGTGTCAAAGATGATATTAGTAGGAGTAGTAGCCCACTGTGTTCTGCTACTATATATATAGTGGTCTGGACACCCTGCAGTAGCAATCAGTCTTTTTTTATCTCTCTCTACTTTGTCCTGTTCGTCGCGAGCGTCCTTAGCTCCCTTATTTTTCTACCTGTACGCAATGGTCCTAGTCCTGGGCTAGCTATCTTTGAGGTCTGCGCTCAGTATTCAAGTCCAGCATGTTCTTACAGTACCTTCCTTTTCGAGATTTATTAGAACCAATCAATGCAAGGTTTGCCGGTTAGCTGTGTTGGTTGGCATTCTCAGTACGTGTCAAAACTTAGCCAATCTGGCATATTTGACTTTTGTTGACAGCGAGCTTGTGTTACAAGGGTTATAAAATGCTTAATTCGAAATCAAGCTGTTTGGTCATCGGTGCCCTGTGATTGTTCGTAGATGTTTTCAGTGACAGGCGTCTGGCTTGTCTAACACTGTCTGTGGTGCTTTTCAGTGTGTGATGTTTTTCATCCTCATTTTTCCAAGTGCGTCTGCCAAGTAGAAGTGGGTGGATTCCGTCTTGGCTTGATTCATAAATATGTTTGGTTATTTCAAGTTCTTGACAGCTACAGGTGGTAATCTTTCCCTTGTGGCTTTAGCTTCGTCAATGAATTCGACGTCGTCGGCACATTATATATCCAAAAGGTAATACAAGAGGGTAGGGTCTTGTGTTGTGCCTTCTTATTAATGCTAATGCTGATGCAAAGCAGCAGGTAAACAGTACTGGGGAGAGACTGTCACCATGTGGAGACCCTATTGTTGGTTCTAAGTCAGCTAAGTAGGTTGATCCGACACGGACAATCAGCTTTGTGCCTAGCTGCTAAAAGCATTCTGACAAGACGCACTTCATCTTCATTGAATCCTGCTTGATCCATCATATTTAGGATATTAGACCTTTTAATAGATCTTGTATTTTATTTTAAATTTCTTGCGCATTTTAGTAGATAACCTGGCATGATAGAATACAGAGCAGCGCTGTCAAAGTTACCTGCGCGTCCTAGATTACTGTTTTTGTGTCCGTCCATTTAGCGGTCTAGCCAGGACTTGATAATCAGGACAAAGTTTTAGATTGGATACGTATCTTATAAAACGGCAATTAATGATCTGACACTAGTCCCGATGGTTTAATACCCGGACATAGTTATGATGAAATTATTAGCAACCAGCTAGGAGAAGAAACCATGGAGGCGTACAATTACAGTATGTTATCTCCGTCTAAATGGACAAACCAGCTAATTAACGGACACCGACAAAACCAGGAGCTCTGTTGTGTTTTTAGGAATATGAATGCCCTTTAGATATATTTTAGAGTAATAAAAGTTGGAAGGTTTAACAAACAACTCAAGCTGGAGCTTCCAGGGGCAAACAAAAGTCTAAGTAACTTATATGATACCTTTCTTTCCTTCAAAGTACAACGAAAGCAAGTATTGACTGAATTTTTCTGTTGACGCTGTTATGATTGTGATATTGGGCTCTAAAAATATCGGCTGCTGACAAGTTCATTTCCATACCTTTATGGTGTTGATTGATTGACATACAGACATTACACGGTTTTGTACACACGCTGGCAGAATTTTCATGGTAATCTGAAAATCGTCATAACCCCCGCCCCAACAACGCATGACCTTGCCATCTCAAGTGTATTTACACATTAACTCAAAGCCATTATTGGATGAAAGAAACGGTCAAAAGTCGTAAGAGCGGGAGAATAGCTTATATATTACGGAATATGTTAACAAGCTCTACGAACTCAAAATCGACGTTGGAAAACCACTGATTTGAGAGCAGCAAGATTTGGCATTTGCCTAAAAATCGTTTGATAATTCACATTGCATTGCCATCCCACCTAACTGCTTTAGCTTAGCCCCCGACTCGTTCAGCGTTGCTCCTGGACGTCGCATTGGCACCTGCTGTATGTAGTTTAGCTTTGCCCCCGGCGTTCCTCCGAAAAAAATATTGACTTCACCTGTCTACGGGCGCTATTATCATGGTGACATTAAACCATTAAAATTCTCAGCTGATGACACGTTGTTTGACACACCTTGGCTTTATAATGTTGATTGACCGACGTGCAAATACACACCTTTTTGGATGTTCATAACATTTTGTCTACCGTTATAACCTCCCCCCTTTTAAGACGTCAGTGTTTACACAAAAACCCAATGCCAGAAGGGTCACAAAAGGGTCACGGTTAAAGCTCCTTAGCTTGATAGTGCACAACAAAAAGGCACGAAAGGGTTTCGAGGGTTCAATTTAAGTTTACATGAGAGTACAAACTTGAAAAAATGCGCAATCCTTGGTATAAGCTAACGTTTCCGCCAGAGGGACATCCACCCGTTAAATGACGCCTCAATTCGATTTGGACAGCTCGGGCACAAACAGAGAGTTTCGCCCCGCCTTCTACGGCAAACTCGCGTCCATGGCAAACATCCTTTTCCTGTATTAGACCTTAGTCAACGTTGAAATCGGAACTACCCCCCCCCCCCTCGATATAAAATAAAAGCCAACCCCTAGAAGTCTGCGAAGGAGACTGTACAGAGGCAATCCTCTTTAATAAATGCGACTCACAATTTGCCAAAAAAATCGGTACAAAGTTGAGAAATGTGAATCGCCGTTTTGTGCTTTGTATTGAAGCTACAGGCTTTTGGCGCTGTTTGTTTTGTTATTGTCATAATTGTTGACGATGTGTTCGTACGGAGACGACGCTAATATTACCACTTACGGATCCCAAAATTACCCATGTTTTGGGCACGTATTTGCACGTAAGGCGGGTTGTACCATTAGAAGTACGGACGGTGGGATTCGCTGTGTGAACATGGCAGTGTTTGCACGACAAATAAGTTGTTTCCAAGGGTCTTAGTTTCACAGAGGAGAATCTTCGGCACATGTGATCTTTACATGTGCCGACATTATTTGTATCAAGACGGGAACTTGTTTGGCATCTAAATGCGCTTGTCAGAGAGACAATTGGAGTCAAACATAACATTTTGCAGGTGTTTGGCCAAGATTGACATTCGTACGTGATGGTTCAAACAGGATTCATGGTGGATATGTGGTTATTACAAGCATAGTTCATGGGCATTCTGTTCCTTTGTTATTAGTAGACGGTAACGTTACGCTTGAGATCTTGGCTTAATCCGGTTAATTACTTGTTTATACAGTAGTAAACGTGTCGGCGTCGGCTCCTCCCCCAAAAGCCCCCCTAATGTCGTGTCACCAATCATAGAAGTTGGTTTTACCATATTCCGTTAGGTGTCAAAAACATCTACCTTAAAATGCATTCTAAAGATAATTGACGGAAATTTTGCATATGCAATGCTATAAATTTGCTAGACTAGCCCTGACCGCCAGAGCGCGCCGGTCCGGGAGAAGAAAGTGACAGCTCACCTACTCCTTTCCCGCCGATAGCCAGAAAAAAAGTAAATTGTGGACTTTCTTTTTTAGTCTGTGACGAGAACCTCTGGTCGACAGACTTTTAGTTTTGTCTGGTTTTCGCAGCTGTATCTATATGTTCCCATTGTCTGAATTCTATGTGGTTTGGTAGGTCTTCTGTACTGAGGTTGACGATGATGCACGTGGATTTTTTTTGGCGGCAGGTGGTTTTATTATGGATGTTATAAAAATAACACCCCTACAAACTGTTCATCTTCCGGTGTATTGGTCCAGATTCCCTGTATGTGGATCATGCGGTAATTGATATTGTCAAGCAGATACGTGGTTTTATCTGATCGTCAAAGTTAAGCAAAGTCAGCGTTCGCACCCATAACTGCATGTTCCCGTTGTCGCATACGTTTGTTGTTTGGCAAGTCCTCTGCACTGAGGTTGACGATGATGAAAGTTGTTTTTTTTTCGCGGCTGATGGTTTTATTATGGATGTATAAAAATATCACCCTTACAATTTGTTCGTCTTGTGGTGTTTTGGTCCAGAGCCGCTTTGTGTGAGCCTTGCCACAATGAAATATTGCAAGCAGATGCGTCACGTTTTCTTGTCGTCAAACGCGCGTTCGCACCTGTATCTGTAGTTTCCGTTGTCGTATACGTTTGTGGTTTGGCAGGTTCTCTGCACAGTGTTAGACGATGACGCACGGTGTTTTTTGTCGCGCTAGTTGCTTTCATTATGGATGTAATGATGTCAGATATCACCCCTTGAAATTGTACGTTTCACGATGTATTGGTCCAAGTCTGCTTGTTCAAGCAGATGCGTGATATGTACATCAATTTTACGCGCGTTTTCATCTGTATTTGCATATTTCCGTTGTCGTTTTATCACGTTTACGCGCGGTCGTATTTGTATCTGTATGTTCTCTGTCTGAATTGTATGTGGTTTGTCAGGTCCGCTATGTACACTGAGGTTGTCGATGATGCACGTGGGTTTGTTTTGGCGGTGTGTTTCGGTTCTGGGCCGCTTTGACAGTTGTTCACCTTTCTCGAAATATGTTGGATATTTATTTTACCATTCACACAAGTTGCTCAAAATTTGTCAACATCTGTGACCAGCTGTGACGAGCTGTTCATGTTGCCAACAGCTGCGACCAGCTGGTCAAGATGTGTATTATAACATCGATCTACTTTGAATATGACAGTATCACCTATTTACGGTAATTCTAAATAGCTGCGGGCAAATCGTCATTTACGCTTTAAATTAACATGGTTGGTACCTATATTATGATAATGCTGTCTTCATATATACTTGTACATCAGTCTCTTGTCCGACCTCCTTTACAGTGTGGCTGTGAGTTGACTTTTCGGTCTTTTGTGTGACGCTGAATTCCGCGTGTTGTTCAATATTACTTTATGCTTGGCACTGCAGTTGATGGTACGTAAGTGATTTTTCTTGCACTATGCTGTTTTCCCCTTGCTCCGGCATTGTGCCTTTATTATTGAGGTTGGGATCACATATTATAGTAAAAAATAATTTGCGTGGTTGGTAGCCATATGCCTTTATGGTTAGAACGTGTAAAGTCGTTTGAAAGTTGCCGCAACATCTTACAATTCGCGTTGCTCAATAGTTAGTGTTTGCTCTCTTCGTTATAATGGGGACATGGATGTGCGGTTTCATAGATTCATCAATGAGATTGGAGGAGACAGGAAATGTGGTGTCAGCATCGCTCATTGTGTGCACCTGACACCGGATGTTTAGTGAAGAATCACAACTGGATATCAGTAAACCTATGTCATGTTCAGGACCGTAGGGAGAGTAGCGAACAGTAATAGAACACACAAAATCACCATCAAATCTCACAGCTAGGCCGTCACCATCCTGATTATAACGATTAACACCGGACAGCATTGACCAAGGTACGTACCTGCTTCATACACAGACACCAAGAGCAAAATTACATATACCATCTATTCAACACCATGATAAAATACATAAAGAATATAAGCAAACAACAAGCAAAAAGAGCATAACAACCAACAAAATACCAAACCGACGTCACAGACTATGTTACCTACGGTCACTTGTTTAAGTCTTAGGAACGATTTAAAAGAAAAGTGTTGAAGTCCATCCCCCAAATGTGACATAATTTGTCCTCTTGACCTCTTTGACCATTATTCGCTAAACTTCTTTTAGTCTAAAACTGAAATTTAGACTTGCCCAAAGGACACACTGCTATACTTCTTTGACGTCTACACATACAACGGTGAAACCTTTTGGCGTGATAATAGCTTTAAAAATTGTTTGCGCAATTAATTTAAGTTGTAAGGTCGTCTTTAATGAGATGTGGCGGTTTGTAGTGCAAATGGTCGCTGACTCCATATTGCTGTGACTCTGTAACTAAAAGCCTTTCAAGGAGTGTGTCATCGGTTTATCTGACTTGCAAGTGAACTTTGCAGCAAAGGGAGTTCTGTGGTGGTGGTGTTTATTTAAGCTAAGGCCACAATAAGTCGTACGTGCAACTGCGTGGTGTCTACGTGCAAAAACGTAGGCAATTTTATTGGGATCCGTAAGTGTTAAGTACCGCCTCTGTGAGAAATTGTACGGAATCTAACGGATTTGGGAGCACGCAAATAGATACGCCGTAGAACACCAATGGTTATCGAATTTCTTTCCGCCATCGGGTTAAGATTGGTTTATTGATCTACCGGTGAACAGTAGAAGATGCTGAATTGCGCATTTTAGACACTGTACTTCAAACATGTTTAAAATCTAGCTTAAAGAAAATATACAGTTACAAGAGGTCTTATTATAGGAATAAAGCAAAAAGAAACCAAAACAACAAATACAAAGTATAAATGAAGACTGAACAGTGGATTAAGAGATATGGGAGATGTTTTCAGGTACATGCATTTAAAAGGTGAGTGAATTATTGGATGGGGCTGTTTTATAGCGGTTAGAGTCTCCCAATGGAATGCAAAGTTGGTTTGCACTTTAAAGTTTCTAGCATGGATTTCCGAACTGGTTGGGAGTAACAAGCTTCTAAGGATAGGGGGACCAGGCAAAGATTTGGCAAAGTTAAGCCTTAGTTTTATTTTTCCTAATTTCTAAGGAGGGGAGACATAAATATGTTTGGGCTTCGTTATAACACGTGTATTGGGGGCCAAGAAGGATTCTTAGGGCACGCTTTTGTACTCGTTCGATCTTCATGGATTACAGCGCCATGATACTCGGGCTCCAAACTGGATCAGCGTACTCTAAAGTGGGCCGTATGTAACCCTGATAGAATTGGATGAGATCTTGGATGGGGAGTCCAAATCGTTTTAATTTTTTCAGCCAACAAAGGCGTGAACTTGCCTTTTGTGTAATGATGTCAACATGTTTGCTGATCTTTGGAGAACCATAGGCTAAGTATACATGAACCTTCCATATATTCAAGGGGCGTATCGTTAAGTGAGATGTCGGAGGAGGGGGGCAGTATTTCATAAAGGAAATCATTAGTAGTTTACATTTTCACCGTTTAGAATCATGTCGTTTTTTGACGCCCAGCCATTTAATTGATTCAGTGATGATTTTACTTGGCTGGGTTCATAGAATATACTTCTTTTACAAATTGATAAGTCGTCGACAAATTTATAACGGTCTAAAACGTCTTCTCTGAGGGCGTCGTTAATATAAATTAAGAAGACGATAGGTTTTTTTTTTTTAGATCTTTATTTGCTCTCTGCCACCCATGGGCCACAGCAATGTAACATAGATATACACTCAACAAAACAATGAAATCATAAATCACTAGACACAAGTTACAAATGAAATCAATAAAACAAAGGCCAATTGTACATCAGTTAAAATGAAATGAAAATATGATCAATATTAGGGCAGAACCAAAACCATAGTTATATTAAACTTCATGAACAAAAGAGAAATCATAAAACCTAACAAGGACACGAGCATTAATGGAACAAAGAACAATTTTTCAAATGAATAAATAAATCAGAAGAAACAAAAACCCTGTGAGGGTTAGTCCTCACAATTAGTTATATCAAATTAAAAATAATTGCGCATCAACACAAAGTAAATCATCAATCAAACATATGGAGGACAAAGGTTAAGCGGACAAGGACGACAGACAGAGTGGATAAACATAGATATGTTTGTTTCTTAAATTGAAGGCATTGTAAATAAACTTTCCTAACTGTCTAATTAATGTTGTTTTAGGGCCTGACATTAATTCCTTGAACTTGTGTGGGTCCGGTCGTGTGGCGTAGTATTTTGACAAGTGTTGTGTTCTTAAACTATGTTAATATGGGCATTCCATTACAAAGTGATACTCGCTTTCAACGACACCCTCTAAAAGAGAGGACATAATCTATCTTGTCTGTCCACATTTGTATGTCTACCTGTTTCTATACTTAGTCCGTGTGATGCACATCTCAGCAGTGCTAGTGTTTTCTGTGGTTAAAACATTGATTACACTACTTTTCTGTCACACATCTGTCCTTAGTTATGCAATATGTTTCTAGCCTATTAGTGTTTTCTATTTCATGGTTCCATATTTGAGCCTGTAGTTTAGACTTTTTTTTAAAGACTAATCAAAAATACTTCTTTATTACTTACCCCTTGGCCATACCATGCTTCTTGCAGACCATGGGAAAACAGCAGCTGCTAAACCTGGCTTAACCAGGACTTCCTGTCCACCTGGTCAAGTTCGCACAGTAATTTGTAGCATTTCCTTGAATAGCTGTTCTCATTCATCTCTAACACTTTTACCCAAAATTTAATTATTCTAATTTGTCTCTGTACATAAAGAGGATGTCTCCCTAATTCTCCTCTAACTGCTGTATTTGATGCATTATGTCTAACTCCTAGGTAATACTTACCAAATTTATTGTGTACTATTTCTAGTTGTTTACACGGATGGAACCCCCAAATTTCGCACCCGTACATCATAATAGGCAAAATCATAGTATCAAACAATTTAAAGACTAACTCTGGGGATAATACACCAAATTTGTGAATCCTCTTCTTGAGTATGAAAATTGCTTTGGATGCCTGTGATGTAAGATTGTCCTGAGCCCTAGCCTATACCAGTTTCCCCTAGAAGAGATGGTTATACCTAGGTACGTGTAAGTGCTGACAACTTCAACTTTCTTTCCACCATTAAACCATCTCCGACCGCCTTAACTTACATCCATTCCGAAAAACTATCACTTTCGTCTTAACTAAATTTACTGTCATCTGCCATTTTTCACAATATTTGTTTAGTGCATTAAGGACCCTTTGCAGACCGACTATTGAGTCGGCACACAAGGCTAGGTCATCCGCGAACATTAAGCTTAAAATTTCAACATCATCCACTTGTATACCTCTACAACCACTTTGTGTCAAATAATCATCTAAGTCACTTAAAAAGAAGGCAAATAAGAAGGGGGATAATATACACCCCTGTCTTACCCCTCTATTACATGTGAATATCTCACTCATCTCACTCTTCAGTCTGACACAGGATTTTACTTCGGAATATAGTGATTGAACTAGTTTAACCATTTTACTACTTACTCCCCCATTTATTAATTTCATCCATAAATACCCTCTATAATCGCTATCAAAGGCCTTTGAAAAATCTACGAATGCGCAATAGAATCGTCCACCTGGTCTTGATAAATATTTATGCACCATAGCATTTAGACAGAACAAACTATCTAAAACACTATAACCCTTCCTAAACCCCATTTGTGATTCCACTAGTTTTTCTTCAGCCTGACCCCAATTATTCAATCCTTTCCCCAGGATTGCAAGAAACAATTTGCCAAATACTGATAATAGGGTAATACTTCTATAATTCCCCACATCATCTTTGTTTCCAGATTTGAATAATGGTTGAATAACACCTACTGTCCATTGTTTTGGTATTACACCAAGCGTGAAACATTTATTGAACAACATTTTTAGGTATGGTAACAGAATTGAAATACTCTCATGAAAAACAAAACTATGGTAATAGTTTGTCCGTGCCAGGTGCCTTGCCTGCTTTGAGATTCTTGACACTGTCTAAAATTTCCTCCTCAGAAATTTCTTTATCTAGGCTGTCAACCTCAGTATTACAGTGATCAGAATTTTCCCACATACTATTGGCATTGCTCTCGGCTGTATTTTCCTCTTCTGACTTATTGAAAAGTTCTTCAAAATAATGAGCAAAATCCTGTACACTAATATTTCCAATGTTGTTCACTTTCTAATAATTTCCAAAATTCATTGGGATCCCTTTTTGCAATCTTTAGCTGTGTTCTGAGACTTGTAGTATGTGATCTGTGTGCTGCCCTTACTATAGCCTTGTACTCCATTCTAGCCTGTCTAAAATTTCTCAAATTATTCTCAGATTGAGATCTCCTGAATCTATGAATTCTCTTATTCAAAGTTTGTTTTGCTTGTTTACAATCCTGCCCATACCATTCATCTTGGTTGTTCCTTACCAAGTCTTCTCTGCTACATGAGTTTTGTTCCATATGAGCTGCTGCTGTTTCTAGTGCTTGACCTATTTTTTCCACAGCTGTGTCTATTTCATTATCCTGAATATCTGTGACTATTTCTTGCAATAGCCCTTGTACCTTTTGTCCCTGTAGTCTGTTTTTAAATTTTTCAACCCTATCCCCATTCCATTTATACCTTACTGATCCATTATTTTGGGTATTGTGTTTGGTCTGTACTGAAGGGTTGTTGATGGGAAGCTTACATAGCAGGGGCATGTGGTCTGACTCAGCTCTGTATACTACTGCGAAGTCTTTAATTGATTTTAATGTGCTATCTTTTACCAATATATAATCTACCACACTTCTTCCTGGTAACCCGTCTTTGTTGTGGATGTTTTCACGAACACATGTAAAACTACCAACATTTTTATCTTCAAACAATCTGCCATTAACAATTCTTAAGTTTGTTGTCTTACATAAGTTTATTAGATTATAACCAAACCCATTGATTTGATTGTCCTGTGAAGTCCTCTGGGGAGGCACTGAGTCTACCATATATCCCTGTGGGAGGGGGGCAAATTCATCATCCTCTATTTCCTCCAACAAATAGTCAGACAGGGAGCCGGTTCTAGCATTAATGTCTCCAATTAGCATATAATCACAGTTACCTATTTCTTAAGAGTACTGGGATAATTCAGATTCAATTATTTGAAAAATATCCTCAGTGTTGTGTGCAGGTAAGTCAGCGGGGAACACATAAACCAGACCAATTAGCAAACTTGCTTGCCATCTAAAGAAGTCTTTTTGTTGCATAAACACCAGATTATATTTTTAGACAGACTTGGCAGCTGTTTCACTCCTTTGTTGAATTCATCTCTTATAAACATAGCTAGTCCTCCTGAATTTCTTTTTTGCCTTCTTCTTTTTAACTCTGTTGCTAGTATACACTGTGAAACCTTCTAGGGTAATGCCGTCCTTGTCTTGAGCCCATGTCTCCTGTAGTCCGAATACATCATATTGTTTTAGAAAATTTTGAAGTCACAGTCATCTAGTTTAGATAGCAGGCCATTAACATTCCATGACACGGTGGTTAGTGTCGTTCTTATAACATGGTGAATTGTGGCATTTTCCTCATTGCCAGAGATTCAGACAAGGTTACAGTACTTAGACTTGTGGCCATATTGTGCACATGTAAAACATTGCGGTCTATGCCTAAATACTCTCACACTGAGTTATTGTGTCTTGTACCCCACATACCTGACATTTCTGTCCAGAATGCCTGTTCTCTCTGAAATGGATACCAGTAGCTCCATATGATACACTATTGTGAGTTTGTATGCCTATCTTATCTAACATGAGTGAAGCCCAGATTTCAGTGCCTTCTTTATTGACATGTAAACCATCAGTGTTAAATAGGCTAGCATCTACCAGACCTTTTACCATAAACCGGTCTGTGCAGTCTATATACCTGGCACCATGTAGCTGGCTGACAAGTTGCTGTAGCTCCCAGTTCACTTGCATAGCTTTGTCATTCTTCTCTTTGCAGTCTAGTCTGGGAAGCAGGCTAGCAAATACTACCTGGCATTCTGGTTGACATCTCTTCACTTCCTCATAATTATCTTGATATTTAGTCATAATTACTTCTATCGAGTCCGTTCCGAGGTTGTTCGTTCCAGCATGTAAAATTACTTGGTTTGTTTCAGTCCCTACAGATAGCAGAATGGATAGCTTAGATACCATAGTTTCAATTTTTGCACCTGAGAATGCATCAATCACTAGCTGGCTATCTGTCTTGTATCATTCTGTGTCTGCGCTGAGGTAACTCTGTAATCGTCGCACGTTTGAGTCACCTATCAACATGGTCTTTCCGTCAGGTCTCAGAGGAGTTTCCTGTACTACTGTAGTCCTTACCTTTCTCTCCGGGTGAACTACAGATATCTTCCTCAGGTCTCATACCCTTACTTAGCTGTACATCAGTTAGCCTATTACTTGCAATATATCCTGACTGTTCCTTTACTTGATTTGAACATACAGTAAGGTTACTATTGCACAACACGTCATCATATGTGGATTCTAGTAGTCTGCAGGCTACCCTTCTTTCTATCTTTTCACCTTCAACGTCTATTGCACTTTCTTCCTGACAGCCTACATTGCTATATATGTGACTTGCCTGTTCTAAGGTAGAGTTAGCTTGTTCTTCATCATTGCTACTGCTACTGTCTCTTAGTCTCCGTAGTCTATCCATCATCTGTCTATGTACTATTTCTTCTTCCTTTCCCCCTTCTTCTTGTTCCTTTTGCCATTTTTCTTTCTCCACTTCCCATTCATCATATTCCTTCTCCATTTGCCTTCTTAGTGTATCTATAAGTTCTCCTTTTACTTTTCCCTTGTCTAATTGTCTTCTTGACAGTTCTACCCTAGACAATAGAGCTAAGGCGACCTCCTTACTAAAACCATGTTGATAGAAACTCATCGTTGTATTTTGTTTCAGTGCTATTGACTTGTACTCATGTGTGAATATTTCTGCAGATCGTTGTGTTTCATAAAAATCAGAACAGTCTCACAGTAATAGTTGACTGGTGAAGTACCAAGTCCCGACCAGGAAACTGACGTTCTTCCTTCTGCTGTGTGTACGCCCTGCTTCTTGTCGGAGTTGTCCCTCAGCCGCGTCCCGCAACCTTGTCCTCGAAGCCGCGCTAAAAGTCCGTTCACTGTCTCCAGCCCCTCCTAGCCGTTGCACTAGTCGTCCCTGTTCACGGTGCTGCCGTCGCTTCGATGAGACTTTCTAACTATGAAGACAGTTCCCCTGGTTCGCCAAGCTGTAGGGGAAAGAAAATGGCGAAGGCGGCAGCACGTACCACTTGGTTTCCTCAGCACTGGTCACAAATCCAAGAAAAAACAAAGATATACAGTGTAATTTGTTCCGGTAGAACCAGTACCCAAACTAGCGGTGTGTACTAGGGTACCTACCGGCAAGGGCCCCAATCCAGGGGCCCGCTGAGTGTTGAACGCCTGCGTTCGGTATGCCCTCTTGGCTTTCGGCTGCTTCGTGAGGGGAGGGGGGCACTGCTCTCGTCGAACGTCAAACTCGGGAACCCTTCTACTGGCTTAAACCTAGTGAACACAATCCCAAAGTGGCCCAGGTATCTTCTTTAACATGTCAACCGGCCTTTTAGACTTTTTACAACGACAGTTGGTAGTAGAAGGATCGATTTCTAGGCGCCGAAAGAGGAGCCCATGTCATGCCGTGGCGGACCGGAGAAGCGCCATCTTGGAATCCTAATTAGGACCTAATTTTGTGCCTTGGGGGACGCCAGACGAAATTTCTCTCCAACTTGAAGTTACACCATGGTAGCGGACACACTGTAATCAGTTACTAAAAAAATTTCAGAGCCATGGCAAAATCGAGGAACGTACGCCATACTGTAACGTTTTGTTAATTAAAGTGGTGTGATTAATTCTATCAAAGGCCTTGCTGAAATCTGTTACAAAAATCGATTGGATACTTTTTGGGCTTTCGGCATCAAGGGGGATCGAGTTGGCCATTGCAGTTAAGTAGTGAACAGTGGACATTCCTCTTCTACAGCCAAACTGGTGAGGGTCCAGTGCACTTGCCACGTCCTGAAGAACCCATTTCGTTAAAATTGATTCAAAAGCTTTTATAACGACTGAAGTTATAGACATTGGCCGTAAATTATTAAGTAAGGCTAGCGACTTTTTGGA
>NC_049987.1:3679752-3693232 GCF_000003815.2 Branchiostoma floridae | reverse complement strand
ACGTTGCCCGGAAAAATAAGGGCGTTTTCCGTGTGTGTACAGTGGAAATCTGCGGATGGCCACAGGTGACCCCAGATAGAACTCATGTTCTGTTCGATTACGTCAGATCAAACACGATGACCCCAAACAGAAATTGCAAAATTGTACCATCGTGCCTGCTCTTGCCGTTTTTTTCAACATGTTTTCAGAAACACATGGCGGATGTACCCCCCCCCCCCCCTAAAAACGTACGGACAAAAAGCACCTACGGCACTTAGCTTAACAGAGGACATTTCAAATACTAAATACTTAGAAAACAAAAAGGTTGTATGGAAATGATTAGTTATGAAAATCTATAAAGGAAGTTTTTTTTTGTTTTACGTCGTCCTTTTTTTCCACAAAAAGTATACAAATGTACTCATGCAGCTGATAATGTGTCTATTGTAGTGAAAAGCGATACCGAACCTTTCTTATGGAATCACTCGAATTGGATAACTTTTTTAGTCTCACGTCTTTAGAAGTGCCGACATCATTAGCTGGTCACGGAGACTTGTTTGGCATCTAAATGCGCTTGTCAGAGGGATAATCGGAGTCACTTTACAGGTGTTTGGCCTACAGCGACATTCGTATTCGTGATAGCTAAACACAGGATTTATGGTTGATGTGTGGTGATTACAAGCAGGGCTCATGCATCATTTTGTTCCATTTTTAGTGGTAGACAATAACGTTACACTTGAGATCGTGCCTTAATTGCGGTCTATGATAGTTAGAAAAGCAACCCCTTGCACGTGCCTTGTCGAGATTAAATGAACACTGGCAGTGTATATATAGTTACGTCAACGCTTACCGTGTACGTGTGCTGCACAGTTTTGTTTCAATGTTTTTTGAAATCTGCCTTGTTGGTTGGAAGGGTGCTTTGATTTTGCGTTTAATATCTACATGTCATTACTACTATTTTCTTCCTGTAGCCTACACAAATGATTTAGTATCGAAAACGAAAATCTAATTTCTGTCTCGATACGTGAAGGTAACCTTAGCAATAATTTACTTTTTATAGCGTTGCAGGTGGAAAGAATCTCAAGAAGACAATCTGTGTAAAATTGATATATATTGTACAATATTCCCACATGAACATCATTTTTTTTTTCATTTTTCATTTCTTTGATCCGCTAAAATGGCGTAGAAACCAGTCGCGATAGGATTCCCTAAATATTCTGACCCACAAAAATTATGCTTTCATCTTGCCAGTAACGGTTTTGCGTAGACAATGTTCTGTAAGTTCCGATCGGTCAGGACAATTTAGTGAGTGTTCGGAAAATGTAAACATGGCTGTCCCAAAAAAAGCAACGGTTTAACGCCCTGATTTCATAGTGTTCTCTCACCACTATAGCTGGTACTGTGGCATCTAATTTTTGCTTTCTTGAACGTTGCAATGGAATGGAATGGAGTTGCTTTATCGTATTAGGTAGAAAAGTGCCCCTCAAATTAAATTTCATTATTCAGTTTCTCGGGTTGGGCTAATGATGCTAAAGTTGCCTTTAAACTAAACTAATGAACGAAGACCTTTATTGTACAGTTTTACCCAAACGAACAAGTCACAACAAGTTAATATATATATATATATATATATATATATATATATATATATATATATATATATATATATATATATATAATTCTAAATCTGCAAATAAATGTTTCTTTATTGAATTTGAGCATAGATATACTTTGAATATTTCCGTCTGATTTTAAAAAGCTAGTTTGTTTCGATCTAGCTTTCTGTTTCTAGGAAGGCTTTTGTTAACCAAACATTCGAAAAGATTGGCAAGAAATATTATCTATGTATTCGGATTTTTCATTTCATTTTTTTATTTCTAATACAATAGGAGGAAATTGACTTTTTTAGATTTAATTTCTATGTTTGCACACAATAAAGCGTAATTCAAAATCAAGCAATTTTGAAAAATACCAAATACAAAAAAAAATTGGATTGTCACATGTCATGAATTTGCACTTCAAGTCCATTGAGATAAATCCTTAATGAAATGTATAAAATGTCAGACTTGTGTATAGAGAATTGCGTAAATGAGAATATTTGGGACATACCACCATGAAGTGATATTCGTCTTCAATTATCTTTGGACAGAATGGACAAACCCTCTAGTCGAGGGGGATTTTTCTCCCTTTGGAATCAATTTGTGACAGCCAATTAGGAGTTGTGTGATTGCCCTACGAATGTCAAGGCTCTTTATGGTTGAAATGTAATTTTCTTGCTTGTAATGCTTGTTCAATCTAGAAATAGAGGAGAGTTTAAAGGTGTTTCGAATAGAGGAATGCCAATTTTGCACGTATACATCTTGTAAACGTTTTCGTAGCTGTATAGATATAACGCTAGTCTATCTTTATCCGCAGGGTAACCTATATCCGTTGTTTCAAACGTATACATAGGGATATCAAGTCGAGGGACGACGGTTTCAAACTGCAGTACTATAATCTTTGAAAACTGGCGAATGGGCGATACTCAAAATAATAGTCCATTTCGCTACAAAGGATTCTGTTTGTTAGAGTATCCGACGTCCATTTGCGTTTAAAATTCTATCGACATGTAAACAACTCTAACTGCCTCTGTTTTAGACCAGGTTTGACTATAGAAACTTGGTAAAAATAATATCAACTCTCCTCTATTTTCTTGGACGGTAAGCCCCCAAGCACGTTAATGCCTGCCTCTAACTTTTTTCGGCTATGATTTTTCTGGACCAGTCCAACAAGGAAAACAGGTTTTGTACCGGTACATCCTACCGGTACCCACCCCTAGATATAACGCTAGATCTAGAACTAGACCGGTACCCACCCCTAGATAAAACGCCATGGCTAGTGTCGGACCCTCTGCTTTCAACAACTTTTAACAACAGGGGTACGAATTTATATACCAAGGTGTGGTGGTAAACTGCCTATTCCAAGGGTAAAACATCGACTGGATTTTCAGGATCTCTGGGTTCTGGGCCAAATAACCTGTATGCATGCAGCTTCGCTATGTAATCTTAGATTCCGTCGTACGATTAGATCTAGAAGGCCTTACAAGACTATTCACATGTTACAGACACTTGAATTCTCCAACTGCCTTCTTTTTAACCACAGAAGTTTAATTGCTGTAGACGTAGCTATTACATTTTGTAACTCTTATTTGCCTTCTGCTCCTAGATATAGCAGTAGCAAGTGGAAGAGACTGAAGATGACTTGTCACTTTGCGTTTGTCTTCGTTCTAACACTCTTGACTTTGAGTGTCCATTCAGGTAAACCTTTCTCCCGTCATAGGAGAGGAAAGTGTCGTAAACTTGGAGTAATAATGGTATTTCATTAATTCAATTTGAATGATATCTTAATGGGCAACTTACAGTGAAACGTACAATGCATCATACCATCTTAGCATGATTAAAAAGTAAACTTAAACACTTAAACATTGTTTAAAAGTTGCATTCTTTTGACTGACTTTTTTTGCAGAGTCCTTGTCTCATGACACCCAAAAGACCAACAAACTGAGGGCACATAAAGCTGAACCATTATCCGAGCTTCAGGAAGCAGAAATCTTCCTGAGGGAGCTTGAAGGTATATCGTCTCTTTCTGCTCTAATCCTATTCAACTGTAAGGTTACATATGGTCATGCCAGGCCGCCGGTTGTATATGTCACAAAATGGTCGGCCTTCGTGTCACCTGCCTTCCGTCCTACAAACTGCAGTATCGCCAAATAGTCGTCAATCAACCAAACATTCTTCCTCCCGCTGCAAAAGGAAATATCTGTTAACCAAGCACGTCACTTAGCACAGTCAACCGACAACGGTCAAATGGCAACGGGAAGGATGGGACCGTTTAGCCTGCACTACGATAGGAAGACGGACGACTTTTAGGCCGATATATACACCAGGGCCATTGCTTGAAAGTTGTTAGTGGCACTAACAGGTTGTTACGTCTTAAACTAAATGTAAACTGTTTTCGCCAGATAAACAATTTTATTTATTCAGGATACTGCATTATGTGTTGCATTTAGTCTTTCGTTATTAAATAGATTGACGGGCATTACATGCTCTCAGCAGGGAGGTTATATATTTAGTGAAATCTAGATATATAATCGAGCGTGCTTCGTAATTACATTAACCTTCGGTTAACGAAATGTTCATCAACACAAATCTATTTAAAGCAGCCCAGTAATCTGTGACCTAAGACTAAATTAACTAGTTGTTTTGGTTATTGCGTAGAATTGGTGGCTCAAAGAGGACTTAAGACTGGGAAAAGCATCCAAGAGGACGACATCAGGTCCATACTTGCGGAGGAAACGACGCCTGCTTATGACAGTAAGAAGACAATCCTTAACTAGATTTTTCCGACCGCATACTTTCGCCAAATGATCCTAAAGTAACATTTAAAACTACTGTATTAATTGTGTTTACCATTAAGTAAGCAAATAAGGTTCTCATTTGCATAAATTATATTACTTTATCATCTCCTCCGACAAACAACAATCTATGATAAGAAAGAAGGCTCTTATCGCATTTTTAATAATTTATGCAAATGAGGACTCATTTGCATATTTAGTGTTTAATGATGTTCACCTGCCCATAACTTTCAAATGCTATATAGTAAGAAGTTCCCGTCAAGTCCCATCACCATAATGACATTGACATTTTTTCTTAACAACTATGCAAATTAGGTCTCCATTTTGCATAACAGATACATCGATAAATATTCTTCTCTTTCTCAGTTACAACTGTCACATCGTACGGCGATAGTTATAAAACGGTTAAGGCCGCGAACGGTAAAGGCCGCATGTAGCTAGTTACAAGTATGCAAAAGAGTCCAGAGTCCGCCATTTTAAATTCTTAGCTTTAATATATCTAAGTATCGGCGCCGTACATTTAGACAAAAAAGGGACTTTAAAAGCTTGTAAAGCACGAAAAACTGTACACATCAATGGGACACCTTCTTGAACATGTTTGTGGCGGTAGGTTTAGGCACTGCTGCGTGACGACCGATATTTTTGTGGATATAGTGGGCATTCGCTAAAAAATACTTTTTTCTGGGCGTTCGCTAAAAAGACCATCGAAAGTCGTCAACTTTAATTTATGTCAATTGGCATTAGTGGATTGATTTGAAACTCAGGATTAAGGCATGGGAGCACAGCGTGGACATACTCCAAGCAAAAAAATATGAAATTCGTGCGAGGACTTCTCCAGAGTGGGCGTTTGACAGTCCGTTTGTGGGTATTTGCTAATTATATATAAAAGACTATGCGATTACACCTTGATGTCTGTTTGAGACTATTTGAAACTTAATGTACGTAGCGTAGACACTCTTTTATGATCGGAAGGAGTTTTCTTGACGATTAATGTTTAGTTTATTGTCTAATAATTTTTGTAGGTCAATAGAGATGGAAATCCTGTCTCACTTTCTTCTGAACGCACATGTCAACTTAATGGCACACTGACGTCCTAATGCTTTGCTGTCTGTAAAAATTTGTCACTTAAAGTACAAAGCGTAGACACACCGGTGTAACTGAAAAGAGTTTGGTCGAAGTTGTATGTTTACGTTATTATCGATGGTGCGTTTCATTGGGTCATTGGAGTGGAAAACCCGCCCTAATCATGATTTCCTTCTGACCGCATAGTGAACTTTTTGGCACACTAAAGTCATCACGCCTTAAGTTAGAGACTAGCAATACGTAGCGAGACACTCCAATGTAAACAGAGGGAGTTTGGTTGAAGTATGTTTACTTAACTGTCTATTAATTTTGATTAGGACAATAGAGTGAGAAAACCGTCCGTCCTTCTGACAGCATATTTCAACTTATTTGCCTCTTGACGTTGTCACACCTTGCCCTCTGTTAAATTTGTCCCTTGGAGGACGTAGCGTAGACTCTCAGGTTGAAATTGGAACAAGTTTGGTCAAAGTCGTATGTTTAGTTTATTGTCTATATTTTCTGATTAGGATAATAGAGTGGGAAACCCGCCTTGACTTCCTTCTGAGCACATATGTCAATTTCATGGCACCCTGACGTCATTACGCTTTACTGTCTGTTAAATTTATGACGTGCAATACGCAGCGCAGACACAACGGTGTAAATAGAAAGAGTTTTGTCTAAGTTGTGTGTTTAGTTTATTTTGTATGAATCTTTTTAATAAGGTCAATAAAGTGGAAAACCCGCCCTGACGTGGCGCCCTGACGTAATTACGCCATGATATCTGTTATAAATCTGTCACTAAGACGATATAGCATGAACACTCCGATGTGAATGGGAAGCGTATGGTCAAAGTTGTATTTTTGTTTATTGTCTATGAATCTTTTAATTAGTTCAACATAGTGGAAAACCCGCCCTGACTTCCTTCTGACCGCATATGTCAACTTTATGGCACCCTGACGTTATCATGCTTTGCTGTCTGTTAAATTTGTCATTTATAATACGTAGCGGAGACACTCCAATGTGAACAAAAGGATTTTGGTTGAAGTCTTATGGTAAGCTTATTGTGTATGAATCTTTTAATTACGTCAATAGAGTGGCAAACCCGCCCGACTTCCTTCTGATCGCACATGTCGACTTTACCCTGACGTCATAATTCCATGATGTCTGTTATGTGTTGTGACGTGTTTTGGTATGTTGGACGTGACGTGTAAAAGACGCGCGAAAACAGAACCCAAACACACAGATTTTACAGTAATTTCCCGGCAGTTTTAAAGAAAAAATCAATGTCGCTATACCCTTGTATGGTAATATATTTGTTTAAAAAATACGGGAGCTATATACGTGACGTTTTACCTAAATTCACGTCACATGGGACGTAAAATACGTGACGTCCAACATATTACAAACACGTCACAGGCTATGTGCGGCATACGTGACGTATCTTTATCAATAACTTAGTTAACGATTTAGTGACTGATGACTGATGTCTTTGTAGAACGCACGTGGCGTGTTTTAAGAGACGTGTTTAAATCACGTCACTTGTGAAACATAGTACGTGAAGTCTTTTAAGCGTCACGCCCGACATAGACATACCAAAAACACTTCAAATGTTCCTTAACGTGTGACATAAGAGAAGTGACGTCTTTTACAGATGTCACACGTCACATGGTCCTGTATTTAATTCAAAGGTACGTGACATATTTACATGTGACCTCAAATATGCCAGACCACTAGTCGTCACAGTCATCAATGTATGTCTATTCATGTGACTACCATCAAGCAGGGACGCCTTGCGGACCTCATCCTTGTGCAGAAGTCCCCATTCTAAAGACGCAGCGTATTATTCTAAAGCCGTGACGTCTCCTTCTAAACATGGGACTGCTCCGAAATTTGGAGGAGTGCGCCCCCTAGCGGACTCTGTTTTCTTTTAAAACATGGCATGTTAATTATTCATATCCCGCTGTTAACAAAGGACCAGCCAAAAGCGGTAGTTATAAGCCGATTGTCGTTTTACGAACGTGGTCGCTTATACAAGTTTCTTTGTGTCATGAAGGCCCTTCAACCCATTTCCGAGTTCTTTCCCTAGCCCTCTAAAGGGATGATGCAACTACACATGCCTGTAGAAATTCCTGACATGCCTGCGGAATTTTGCGAATTCTTGTCAAACGGACGCACAATATACCATGAGGCTAGCCCTTTAGACGTCGCCAAAACACCTACGGCGGGTTGTGCTCTTAGCTTAAGAGGGTGCGTGCAGCGAAAATGGCAATTTATTTCTAAAATACTGTTGCGAAAAGTATACATGTGTAGCTTGTCATCCACGGGTGTCTCAATCCCAAACATTAAACTGGTGTGTTTACAACTAAACGCACCTTGTCCGGTACGGCTAGTAGATAAGCAAACGAAACAGAAAGTTGTCACGAAAAAAAGTTGTTCAACTGTTAAACATTTTGTTTCACTGTAATTCATGCAGATGGGAAAACTTCCCAAAAAATTTGAAATTTCTCACATCACTTTGCACTTTGCGTAATTTGAATACACATATTAACATAACTTTATTTTATCTTATCATAAAGATAATATTTCTTTGGTGGCAGAAACAAGATTCAGAGAGTGAAGTTCTTCGTTTCTTTATTCTAGAGAGACTTTTATACTGAGTTCCATAACATTTTCTTTTAATAAACTTGATAGCAATTATCACCTAAATCCACAATGCCCCTTCACACAGCCACTTCTCAGGGCACGCGTGTGTGGGTCCCACAAATTACTGCACGTCATTTTCTGACGACATATTGCTGCCAATGCCGTCGTTATTGGCAACATAAGACGATGATATGCCCTTGATAGTCAAATTTTGTTTTAAGTGGCTTAAGAATCGAAGGGAATGTGATGTAAACTCGAACGGGCGGAATAGTGACGTTGCTTCTTGTAATCTTCGTCGCCCACCTCCGCTATATTGTACAACTGGCAGAGAATTTGTTTCGACATTATGCAGGACCGTCCTTTGGTGAGTACATATTATGTAATGAAATTCTAGTTTCCGACAAAACTAGGTTCGTATTTAAAAAGAAAATATTTACACATATTCACTTCCCTTGTTTTTGAAGACAGAATTTTCACAATAATGTTGGTAGCGCCAAAACACTGTGGTCACCTGTTACTAGGTATTGGTGGCTTGGTCCATAAATAAACAACCAGTAAAAAACAGCCACACAACTGTCATACGCATAAGAAATAAAGCTTCACAAAACACTACAAATATTGGTCTTCAAATTTTTGTTGAGTAGAAGACCGGCCATAGAAAAAACAACATAAGCATCACCGCCGTTGTTTTCCCCAGGGAGTGTGGCCCTGCAGGTGGCAGACGAGCGAACGCCCCAAAGATTTGTTACTCTAACAAATGATTCGTACCGTCTATAAAAATGAAACTTCACAGAGTGATGTCGAATATGTTCCCAATACGTACATTGAATTTTTTTGTGATTTTGGCGTTGTCGTATTTCGTAATGATTTAGTTAGTCGGGCCGCCGCATTCAGTGCATTTCGCCCATATCCTGAGAAAACACAACCTGGATTGTGAAAGTATTAGCCCTCCTCTGGAGACAAGAAGCACACACAATCACAATTCTACTGTCAAAAGAAAGCTAATATATCATAGAATTAGAGTTTTTATTATGTTTGTCTAAATTGGTCACCAGCTTCCGAAGAGAGCAAATTCCAAAAGCGTGGCAAGTTAGGGCACACTGTCTAACGCAGCTCAAATCGGAATTTATATTCACGATAACGTCCTCGGTGTTTGCCAGTTGTTGCCAGTTGAAGGGTTCATGAACTGTATGGATGCCTTATTCAAGTATGGTCTCTAGATAAATGTGTTAAAAATTCATTGATCAAAACTTGACCACCCTTTGGCAACCAGTGATGGAGCGCCGTGAGTTCGAGAACGTAAACAAGAAAGCTTTTAAAAAAAGCTGGCCGGGGCGCATTTGGAAGGACTACCTCAAAATTTCATGTTGTGTTCCAGTAAAATGTGCATCATTATTAAACTAGAAGTTTATATCTAAAATCTATGGGAAGTTGGCTGGAAACCTTTGTTCACTGGTATAATTGGATTTTCCGGCGTACTTTTGTGGGCGGAATTGTATCCCTTGTGTGCGCTGTGTGCCGGATATAAAAATCGTAAAAGAAACTCCGGTGCGAGACCACAGCCAAAGGCGGGAAGAGGTCCCGGATGTGCATTGTCGTTCTTTCTTCGTGACAGAAATTTCACAGGCAGACATGGTACGAATATGTAATGAACAGATTATGGACGGTCAATACTTCTCAAGCTTCTGAATCGTTTGGATATGAAAATTATCGTGCTGAAGATATAAGCCTATTCGCAATTACCGGCGCGAAATGCATGACGGGTAAAATCCGCCATTTTGGGAGATAACTTGCCAACCCAGTGTTGCGTCACGCGTGTGTAGTGTCAGCGTTTGTTTAAGGAGATGGCGCTCCGCGCCGCGCCTTGCGGCGCCACAGGTGTTCCCACCTGACAGGTAACAGGTACGAACGTATACCTGTTCTAAAGAAGATTCTAGAACTGTCAGTTAAGAATAAAGATAATTTTAAGTTTTTGAAGTCTGGTGTAAGACGTGTGTTTGTGTTTTACTGACAGTATATGAAGTAAGTGGAGGTTTTTTTTTTCATTTTCGTTCCGGCCGTAATGGATGAGGAGGCGGAAGTTTATACACATGAAGAGCTAAGACACATGACGGTTCTTCATAGTTATACTGCTAATTTGCTAATGCAGTTCTAAAATTGATTGGTTGATGGCAGTTATAAGCTCTGATTGGTTCCTGACAGTAGAAAAAGAAATGAAAAGAAGACACCAGCAAGAGCAATTTTATCCATATCGGGAAAACACAATTATTGTGAGCTCCTACTGCTAGTTTGTTAGTTTGTCTGTTCGATAAATCATTTCCCATTACACAAGCCACTTCATGAACAAAGGCAAAAGTAAGATCCCGTTGATTTTATTCCAAAAAATATGTTCCTACATCACCACCAGTATGGCAGCATAAATGTACAGAACTCACAACTTAATGTATGAAAAATGTTTGAGAATACATTTGAGGACATGTTACAGAAAGGATCCACTTTTATCTATTACATCTTCATTACATTGTCATTATTATCATCGGTCACAGTTTCTTGCTATCACAACATAATCAGTAAAGGATCATTAAAAAAGTCACTGGCACTCAGCTGCCAGCAATTCAATACAGTTTATCTCTGCCAACTTGAATGGCTTGTATGCCAACTGTTTATTTGACCAAGTCTGGCTGCAGGTTCCGAACCAATGCAGCACAGACCTTGATAATGTCATCTACTGCTGACATGAGTGTTATGGGAAATGTACCCTCCAGGATTTTGAAGTCCTTCAGTCGATTGTTAGCACGCTCTACGCGGATCCTCAAGTTTGCAACAGTTTTTGTTTTCTTTACTTTGTCTCTTGTCATGTGTCGCCTCCCCTATGCTGCTGGTGGTATTTCTAGTGTTGCATTCAGCAGCATCAGGTCCTCCTGGATTGGAAATCCCCTATCTGCCATTATTTTTATAACGTCATTTGGATCAACCAAATCTAAAAAGCCACAGTCCCAGGTAATGAACACATCAGAGGCTATTCCGCCATAGGTCTTTGAAAGAAAGGAGATGTGCCCATTTGGTGTGATCCCTACAAACGGCTTTAAAGTATTGCCATGTGGAGGCACCATGTGTAATTCTAAAGAACTAGGTCTCTCAATAAATATTTCTGTACAATCAATTATGCATCTTATTCTACTACATTGTTTCTTGAACTGTGGTGGCAAGGTCTTGGAAATTGCAGCTCTACTTGGCCATACTATCAATGGTTGTAGTGTAACAGACAGGAAGCGAACCCAAGTGTTGGCAATCTGTGAGCAAGAACAGTTTTGTCCGACCATGGGTCTTTCTTGTCAGTGGGAAATGCATAGCTGGAAAGGTTGGGGACAGTTGCATCATCAAAATCCTTTTTTGTTCCATGTTTTTATTTGGACATGTCCCTGACTTCCTTCTTTTAAAGTTGATACAAGAAGGTTGAAACCGCCTTGGTTGATATGTTCCATTACCGAGCCGACCACTGCACACAGCCTCATGTTGAACTCCGGCACCTTAAAAAAAAAAAGGAAGAAACATTAAAGCAAATATCAACACTTAAACAAAAAATACAGCTTTAAAGCGCAATACACTTCAATGCACATTCTACATGCACCCCTCCCCACCGTCACGTTTGCATAACTTGCAGCGACCTTGCTTGCACATTTATTAGTACAATTTTTCAACCTAAAGCACCAGTTTAATACTAATACGGACATCCAAGCCATTTACTGCGATTATTAGTGTACTCGCTGTTGGTTCTTAACATTTTTTTATCTTTCTAATCGAAGTGTTGGTCACAGTACGAAAGCTCCTCAGTCAGTGCAAGCGGGGTCATGTCCGGACACGAGAGATCACGAGACAGTGACCATATCGGCTTTCATTATTGTGAAGACACAAGGTCGTGCATTTTAGCTAACATTTTTACGGTTTATAACATACGTAGGTTAAAATTTCCTAATTATGTCACACTGGTAACCTTTACAGACAAAAACCTGGCTGTAGTGAGAATGGACAAAAATTCTAGAAGTAAGCGGCAAAGATAGATGGCATCGTGCATGGGGGAGGGATGCATGCGTTATCACTAACTGTGGTAACACTTGCTTGGATACCGTCAAAAAACGTACCGTAAATTCCTCTGAAGCGAAACTGAACACGGTGTTTCAGGTACACAAGGTTTAGGACATCGTTGGAACATCAGATCCAGGCGGGTAGCTGCCGTTAACGCCGTGTAGAGGCTAAAAATCTCGACACTTGAACGTTGAACCTGGACACACGCTGCCCTGTCGAACGCGACTTGTTTATCTCACTTTTTTCGTTGCTAAGGAAATTCCGCGCATGCGTACTGGTAAATGCAAATAGGCTTATTTATACGTGTCTGGGGGATCCTACCAGACAACTTGTATAACCAATCAGAAACCAGTCTGCGATTCTCCGCCAATCAACGATCAAATTGGCGTGTTGCTTTCTACCACGTCCGTAATAGGGATGTCTGAATCTTAATTTGCATACGGCAGCATATAAACATGTTATGGTGGGTCCGGTGAGGCCGGAGTTGCGTCCTTGACTGGTTTGCGTGGGGTGCGGATCCATTGTGTACAGGTTTGTGTCCGATTTGGTGATTTGATAGAAAGAAATAACAATTTATGGAGTAGAGTTTGTTAAGCGAAATGTTTCTAGTTTGGTGATTTTGTGAGGTAAGGTTTGTTGTGGTGTATTTTTCTTAGAATTTTTTTTTGTGTAACACGTGTTTGGTCGATGTTTTGTTGGGCGTGATGACGGCAGAGGTTTTGCACAATGTTGTGCAGGATGTAGGTGTAATGGGAATGCAGAGGTCAAGATGTAAATTCTCCTAATTAGTTGTAAAGAACAAAGAGTTCAGTGGTAGTGGTATGCATAATTTAAGATCAATATATTAATAGCATTGTGACGCTGTTATATATACTGTTATGGCATGTTTTGCATGGGTAATTTGCAGATATATATCTATATTATAGGCATGTTTATGAAAGTAATTTATCGTTTGGCACGAATTTTTTGCGGGTATTTAATTTATTGTTTTGTTTAATGTTTCAATATGTAACTTATATGTTTATTTTTTAGGTGTGAGTTGGACTGTCAGGTTGACTGAGGGACGACGGGACGCTAGATTCTTGGTCGTTTTGTTAGCAGTGTCTTGTGCTAAGGTATGTGCACACTTTTAGGTGGTGTGGGTGTGTTAAGTAGTTTTATTAGTTTGAAACGATGTAGGTAAAGTTTTTTAATCAAATTGTTGCTATGGTAAAAGCGGTAGTGTGACTTGTTATTTTTGTATTACTTTTACATAGTATAGTGGGAGGTGTGGGGTATTTTGAGCAGTGAGAATGTCAAATATTTGAGGTTGTAGTGGGT
>NC_049987.1:3663800-3667382 GCF_000003815.2 Branchiostoma floridae | reverse complement strand
GATCTTAACTAATCAAAGCACACTGTATTTCGGTACTTTCATCCTTTATTAAGTTATTCCGGGTTATTCCGGGTTATTCCGGGTTATTCCGCTAAATACCCGGACCCGTCAACGCTATCGCAAAATGAACCGTGCGATTTAACGACAACTCCTCAAATGTTACATGACCAGTGTTTTACTGCAAATCAAGAAACATTTTCCTTTCCTAGACTTTGCTAATGAGCGCTGCAATGTTTTCTGTACGAGTAGAGGTCATGGATAAACAGTATTCTTACAACGTTTATTTGAAGGGCTAAGAAGGGCTGAGAATTGTCGTAAAAACGCACGGTACATTGCGTTTATTTGAAGGGCTGAGAAGGGCTGAGAATTGTCGTAAAAACGCACGGTACATTTTGCGACCATAGCAGACCCATCCAAGGACGAACCATTAAACCGGGCACAAAGCCGGGCGCCTTCGGCGCCCCGGCAAAAAGCGGGGATCTTAGGGAGGCCCCCGTTATGAACTTCTAACGCAATTCATAGCTGTACCCCTTTATTTTGCCTTCTAATTTTCCGGTTACTTCTTTAGCTATGTATGATATTTTGTATTTCCCTAAAAGTCCGTTCTTCGGTTGTGAAGATTTCGCCGTGCGGCCAATGCTTTCTGATATTAGTGCGCCATAGCGGTAACGTGGCCCTCGCTTGATTACCTAGACTACGTTCTATGTTCGTTGTGTTTTTAGCGCAACCGTAGATTTGCGTCAGGCGTGGCTTAACTGGTAAAGCGTTCGGATCGGAATCTGTAGGTCATGAATTTCTCCAACTTTATAGCATTGAACAATTATGCATGGGGTATCGGTGAATTCTTGTGAAATAGTACGCATGAATAACAAACCATTGTATCAAAGTCTGTGTGTTGTATCTGTACGTATTTTTTGGCAAATGGAATATTCTTGGTCAGAATATGTTACAGATTCTGGAAAGTTAGTATGTTGAATATGACAACATCTATGGCAGATACGGACGTAAATAATACGGCTCGGTATTTTTCGGATTTTGTCGTAAATACGAAAATAATGTGATTTGGGGCCGTATTGTTGACGGAAAAGCGATAAACTATTGGTTCAGAAAACCATAGAGGTAACAAATGAGTTTAAAATATGGTAAATAACTTAAGATTAGTAAGATAAAATGTCGTGTAATCCAGCGATAAGCTTTCTTTATAGGGGGTGTTGACGCCCGAAGTCATAAAACGGACTACTTTCTCTTGCGGAAGAAAGAAAACCTGCCTCGAACTCTCGACGTGGAGTAGTGGCTGCAATGCATTGACCTATCCCGAGACACATTTTGAAACATTTGGGGAACTCGGTTGAGCTAAGGCGGCCCAGGCACGCTCTATTCGTTTTCGAGTTCGGGCGCGTGTCCCATTGTCCAGCCGAATTCAAACCACGGTTCGATGATGTTCTATCCCGTAATTCGAACCGAACGCGCGTTCGAACCTGTGGTTATTTGCGACTATTCAATGTAAACACGCGCCACAAGGACCTTTTATCCTTGGTGGGTGCTTGTTATGACATTCACGGCTTTATGCCCAGCTCAAAATAACAGTATTGATCTTTATTGTACTTTAGATTTACTTATTATCCCCTTTTTATCAAATTGTCCGAGGAGATTTTGTGTAATCATTTAATGTTGTTAACTGTGGTGCATTTTCAACGAAAAATTGAAAAAAAATGGTCGTTTCTGATGTTTCCCCCACCCCCCAAAAAAAGAAACAAAACAATCCTAATTTCAAACAAAGTCTCCTCGGATAAAAATGATAAAGTATAAGGTTGGCTTTCGTCCTGTAGAATATCATGATTGAAGGTCTTGTTTCCAGCTGGGCCTAGACCCATGAAATAAACACAATTTTTTTAACCAAAATGTTTATTTCTAACCCCAAATCCGGTATGTAGAAAAACAAAATCACAAGTATTTAATGTGTTTCAAGTAATACTAAAACTGTGTGAAGTTTAATTGAAGTGCGACCGAGCAATCAAAAGTTACTATTATATGTATAGAATACTACTTTATTACAAGCCTGGGCCGCCTTAAGCCAACCGAGTATTAAATTTCATTCCGTTGGCGCGATTTTAGTCTCCTTTCCGTCACCTTCTGTGAAGGTGATATGCAAATGGTGCCGATATTCGGCAAAACAAAGTGAAAGGACTGTGAATTTCTTGATTTTTTATTACTTATCGGGACCATGGATGCCACAAATCATTCAGAAGACGGCTTCTGCCTCAGGTCAAGCCGTCCAAAGCAAGAAGCACCTGGAAAAGAAGCACATCTGGGATAGTCCCGCATTCCAGATGTGCTTATATTCCAAAAGCGCTCTAAACCAGAGCACATCCTGGATATCCTAGACGCGCTCCTTTGTCGACGTCAATCATGGTGATTGACAGGACCACAAGCGGTTATTGTTTACGCCCAGGTTTCCATAGTCGCGCGGGTCTACTTTTGAGAGTTTCAAAAGTTCCACAGATGTATAGTAACTTCATTTGAATGTCCTTCATTAATAGATTTATTTATTAGGCAAACAAAAAAAAACATCTTAAAATAACACATCTTTATTGCAAGTCACTGCACAGAGGTAATTGCACACTGTTACAACATCTATACAGATAGCGTAAAATTTATCAAACTTAATTTCTTGCGAATCAAACAATATTTTGTCATTTTTATTCCTACTATATGCTTTTTATCCATCAAATTGTGCATGACAGACACAGAAAGCACTTCTCAATAAAGAACCCCATGATACTTACAAAATGTACCATAAAATAATTAAAAACAATAAAAGCGTTCAGCTGCACATTGATCAAGTCCCCAAGCCATTCAGTTCCAAGATGGTCTGGTATCCTACAAGCGCTTCTAGGATAAAAGCAAATCCCAGATTGTTTTCATTCCCAAAAGCGCGTTCTGGATATCAAAGATGTCCTCTGATCGAGGCACACTCTTGATAAACATATCCAGTATATGCTTTTGTAACCCGCAACGTGTTTTGGATGGAGCAATTGTGTATCAAAAGTTGCCATTTGCTCGTTACCTGTTTACTGGAGCCCACGCATTGACGTATCGCTATCTCAAACCAAACCAAACGAAACCAAACAAACAAAAGAAACCCCGAGCGGGGAGAACAAAGATGGCGACTACGACAAACCACATGCAAGATAGTGTCCGCCTCCTAAGACACGAAGATCCTCCCACATGTGCACGTTCTGGATAAACACGTTGGCTTATTCTGAATGCTCTTCAAACAGGAGTGCATTCAGGATATCTAGAACGCGCTCCTCGCTTGCGACGTGCTACGGATATCCCAGAAGCGCTTTTGGGATAGAAGATATTCTGGGATATAACAATAAACATATCATATATTTTTTTGCATATTGTCGTAAATGATGTACCTTCTCTGTGTATCTAATAAAATTTTATAGTTTACTTTTTTCCATTGTTATTTATATATTCTTTTCAAAGGAAGTAAGTTTAGATATTACATATGAATGAATGAATGAATGAATGAATGAATGAATGAATGAATGAAGAAAATTTATATACTTATAT
>NC_049987.1:3653171-3663140 GCF_000003815.2 Branchiostoma floridae | reverse complement strand
ACTTAGTTCATCATTTTACGTTGTGGGATGTATTGTACCACGTTGTGTGTCCAAGAGCCAGCCTGGGTACTATCTTGAGAGTAGTCACCAGTAACCTAACGTGGAACTGTAACAAGTAAAATGAAATAGTGTGTAATACATTCACTTATTTACTTACTTTGGTCGAGCTCCCGCTCATTTATGTAAATTGAAAAAAACTACTTCAGTTTGCTTTTAATAACTTTTATTCAATCAACAAGAGTCAAGTGCACAAAATGTCGAACATGCATAACATAATGATTGGCTTTAATACATATCTAACAAGTGGATGATCTTTTTAGCCAACAGATTGAATCCATGTTTAGACACAATTTTTTCCGAGCTCAAATTGACATTTTTCAGGTTGAAGAACATTGCATGTTGTGTGATTGGAATAAGACGAGACAAAAAAATTTTCAACCAAAGAAAATAAAATCGACGACCAATCGTCCTTTGATTCTAAACCAATTTCAACTTTACTCGTAAGTCCTTCTCCGTTGACCTCCTTCCTGATCCGCGAGTATGTTCTCCACTTCCTCGTTCTGTAGTTCCCGTGTATCCAAGTGTTCACTGGTCTCATCAAGTTCCTCCAGGAGCGACCTCGCCTCTTCCACAACCTCCCTCAACTCGGAGTCAGCTGCACGGGTAGAGGAAAGACAAATATTATGAGACAGCTGTGACAAATACAGATATGTAATTAAAGTACATCGATTTCGGGTACGGCACCGATGTGTAGTGCAGAAATTTATTGTTTTGAAGAACATTGCTGACACCAATGATTCTTAATTGTAATATTATCATATAGCCAGTCCCTTCTGACCAATCAGAAGGACCAAACACACCGGCCTGGCCGGAATCTATATGTTACTTCGTCATAACCAACGTGGAACGGGGCCTGATTGACCGATCAGAATGACCGAACACACCGGCCTAGCCTAAACGGAATCTATATCTTACTGCGTCATAACCAACGTGGAACGGGGCCTTCTGATTGGTCCGTGGCGACTGGCTATATGATAATATTACAATTAAGAATCATTGGCATAGCTAGGCAAATACAACTTTAACCCTCAAGCACCCGACCTTTTTTTGCGACTAAAATGACCGAGTGGGGTCCAAACGGACCCCAAAATGTTTTGTTCATAACATCTCACTTCCAATTCCTATCGGTGATCATTGTGCATACATTGCTTCGTCAATGTAAGAGGAATATTTTGACATGTTAAGGTGTTGCTAATTCCACCTCATTATCATAATTTATGCAAAAGATCAGAAGGACCATGTTTTGCACTAAACCCATTCTGACCAGAGAGGGGAATTTTGAGGCCATCAGCAACCTTTATGTCCAATAACTCATGAACGGCTAGTGCTAAAGCTACGAAACTTGGTAATATATCACAAAATATTGTTTGCAAAATATTTTTGTCAATAAAGTAAATTTATCATTATTTAGGTTGCCATGGCAACGGAATTATGATAGGCATATTTTTGCAAAAAAATTCCAATTTCGATTTCAACAAGTTTTTTTTTGGTAAACCATGCATGTTTTCTTACAACAATTAAATTCTATGAAGTTTAATGCTATTTTCATGATTCAAAATTTATAATTTATGCTAATTTCATGACTTCATTAGTCATAATCCAAGATGGCCGCCCTTATAAGCTAAATGACGTCATAATGTCGTCATATTATATGGTGATGACACAGAAGTTTTAAGGAGGATTTACTTTTACATGTTTACTATTCTCTGAAAGTTTGGTGGTGATAGGATAAGTAGTTACGGAGTTAGACTCAAAAGTTTGTTTCAAAACCTGCACTTTTTGGCTGGGGTCCGTTTGGACCCCAGACGGACTGATCACGGACTTTCTTTATAGCTTCCACAGTATTGTACCAATCTTCATAAAAACTTAGGAGAAGGTATAGAAGATATTGGCTGACAAAGTCACGGAAGGATTTTTTCGTCAGATAAAAAATGTTCAAATGGTTCTTCAAAATTTACGCCTGGGGTCCAAATGGACCCCACTCGGGTGTTTGAGGGTTAACGAAGATACAGCGTAATCTTAACAAAATTTGTATTTTAAAATCAACCATAGACGCTATCTTATAACAGATAGATTTAACGTTAAACCGATGATGTAGTGTTGACATGCACAATGCGTGACCACAAGTAGCTTACAGCCGCTAACATGTTCAATATATGGCTAGAGACCATTCAGAAGGTTGGTCATGTAAGGAATAGGACTGTTCTTGTATCGGTTTGTCCTTGTATTAATTGTGGCCAGAAGATGATTGTTTCTAGTGTTCCTGTTGTTGATGTTGCCCTGTGTAGGTTGGAACCAGTTCCTGAATGTTTCTGACTCAATCAGACGCATTGTAAAGCTGCTGCACAGTTCACGAAGCCTGGCTTCTAGTGTGGGTAGCTCCAGTCTGCTACACGCTTCCATGTAAGTTGTGTACGCAGGGCCAAGGACTATACGACATGCCCTTTTCTGAACAGTCTCAATCCTGGCTCGTTGTGATGTTGTCAAACCTGCAATCCACGCGGGGGCGGCGTATTCACACCCTGGTATTCACAAGGGTCTTGTAGCACACAAGCAGTTCTTCTGAAGAAAGGTCAAAACTTCGCAGTTGTCTGAGTAGGTACAGTTTTTGGTTCCCCTTTTTCACTACGTGGTTCACATGTAGATCCCACCCGAGGTCCGCCAGGAACTGCAAGCCGAGTAGTTTCACAGTTTTAACTTCTAACAGTGGTTCGCCGGCTATAGAGAACTGTGGTCTTGGGACAGTAGTTTTAGAGAAGGACAGCTTGCATCACCTTGCACTTTTTAGGGTGTAGCTTCTTTCGTCGGTTGGTGGTCCAAGTGGTGAGCTGGTCAAGGTCAGCTTGTAATGTAGACGTAGCGTCGATCTGTCGGCTCTCTGCCAAGTTAATGGCATCCACAAACTTCCACCGTGATGCTGCAGAGTCTTGATACGCGCTATTGATGATGGCGAGGAAGATGAGTGGACCAAGCACAGTCCCCTTGGGAAGACCACAAGTAGTCACAGTCCATTCCGAGTGGGCTCCGCTGTAGACTACTCTTTGTGACCTTTCGGTGAGAAAGCTACATAGCCAGTTGGCTAGTGAAGGTCGAAGTCCCATGTCCAGCAGGCTTGTTACCGCTAAGTTATGGTCGACACGGTCAAACGCCTTAGAGAAGTCGGTTGTAACAAGGTTTGTGATTGTTCCTCTCCGGTTAGCGGTTTGAGCCAGTTGTTTTACGATGTCGACTAGTTAATGGGTCGTAGACCGACCCGGGAGGCATCCAAACTGTTTGTTGTCTATACCCTGCCTGATGTCGACGGAGAGCAGTGACGCGACAAATCGCTCTGCAATCTTGGCTAGGACGGGTGTTAAGGACACGGGCCGGAGTTCTTGGATGGATGGTGGACGGGTCTTAGGTAAAGGAACAACGTTCGCTTGCCGCCACTGCACGGGGACGATTCCTTCAGCTAACGAAGCGTTCACTATGGATGTGACAGGTGTTGACAACTCATACGCAAACTCTTTCATGATTCTGTTAGGGATGTTTTCAGGTCCGGCAGCCTTTCTTACTTTGACTTTGCGAAGTTCATTATACACATCCTACATCTGAACTTGGCTTGCGAGTTTAGACGGTAGGAAAGCAGGAAGCTTACCGCGATCCAGCCGCTCCAGGGAACACGTTATCTCACACAGGGCCTTGTTGATCACGTTAGCTGTTGTTTTTTTAGTCCTCCGAAGGGATGCCCTCAATGTTCACTGTGACTTGACTTGACTTTATTCAGATCCACTTTATGTGAGTTTTTTTATCCAGATTCACTCTATGTGAGTTTCTTCCTTTCTGTGTTGGGCATGTTCTTGATCTCTTGGAACCACTTTGATGGGTTTTCTTTTTGAAGGGCTTGAACCTTGCTTCTGTAGAAGTTCTTTCTTGCTTTCCTGATTTTGTTTTGAAACGTGTTACGCAATGATTTCCTCTTGACTTTGTTACCGGACTGGAAGGCTTGTTGGCGTTCTTTAATCAGTGCTTTAATCTTGGTGTTGATCCACGGCTTGTCTCTGTGGTGTATTCTGGTAACCTTCACAGGAAAATGCTGGTATATTTTCTCTGTTAATGTACGGTAAAAGATGTTGGTCTTAGTTTGGACGTCGTCCGCTGTGAGGACCTCGTACCAGTCGTGCGAGACTAACCATTGGCCAAACAACCTTATCCTTGAGTGATTCCGGCATTGGTCTGGTGACCCTCGACCTTGTGCCCCTTGACCTTGTGTTTTGGGCAAGAGATGTACAACGTTGTGATCGCTGCTGTCCAGTGGTGACAGCAGTGCAGGTGGGAGATACAGGTGGTCCAGGTTTGTTATGATACAGTCCAGAGTAGCATCCATTCTAGTAAGTACGTCCACAATTTGATGAAGGTGGTTTCCTCTACAGAGATCTTGAAGGTCTGTTCCAGCGATACAGAGTCCGATATCAGGGGACGCCGACCGTAGCTCGTCTACAACAGTCAACAGGTGGTTGATGAGGTCCCCGCTGTGCGGTGATCCCGGTGGAATGTAAACAGCACACACAGCAACGCTAGATAGTTCTCGTGGAAGAATGCACTACACAGTGTGTTTTGCAGCGCCTGCCTGTCACTTGTATTCCACTTAACCCTCAAACCACCGTATGGGGTCAAACTGACCCCAGACGTATATTGATATGTGCCGTTATGGCATTTCTGGTTGAAAACAAATTTCCTCCCATGATTTTGTTTGTATATATGTCTTATAACTTCTCATACGTTTTTATCAAGATTGGTTCATTTTTCCATGTCAGTGGCCACAGATTGTGCATTTTCATGCTATCTCTGTGCTGCTGAAAGTCTAACAAAATATTGTAATCCCTTTGCAACTCACTGGCCTGGAAAAACAGCTTTCCATCAGTTCCCGTACGTGCTGAATACCTGAGCGACTTGAATAGTATCAGCATCTGATCAGACAAAGACCAGGCAATCCCTGGCCCTGGCATATATCTGCAAATTATTTTTTGTAATTTGTTAATTTTATTATTTTGTAGCGTAAAAATGCTTTATCGCCACTACAACAAAATTGAACTGTCTTTATTGTGAAAGTGTGTCTCAAAATTTCAGCTAATTTCAGCGACTGTGTTGTTGTATTTGCAGCTCGGTTGGCTTAAGGCAGCCCAGGCCTGTATGAAAGTAATATTCTATACATATAAATGTAACTTTTGATTGCTCGGTCGCACTATGATGAAACTTTACACAGTTTTAGTACTACCTGAAACACATTGAATACTCGTGATTTTGTTGTTTTTTTACATGCCGGATTTTGGGTTAGAAATACACATTTTGCTTTAAAAAGTGGTGTTTTATTTCACGGGTACATGCCCAGGCGGAAACAAGACCCCCAATCATGATATTCTGAAGGATGAAAGCCTACCTCATACTTATCATTTTTATCCGAGGGTATTTTGTTTAAAATTAGGATTACATTGTTTTTGGGGGGCCGAAAACATCATAAACGACTATTTTTGTCAATTTTTGGTTAAAAATGCACCATAGTTCAAAACATGAAATGATTACACAAAATACCCTCGGACAATTTTGGTAAGAAAGGGATGATAATCAAAACTTGAGTAC
The DNA here is from genome assembly GCF_000003815.2 of Branchiostoma floridae. NCBI lineage: Eukaryota > Metazoa > Chordata > Leptocardii > Amphioxiformes > Branchiostomatidae > Branchiostoma > Branchiostoma floridae. Next base: position 3,657,461 of record NC_049987.1, on the reverse strand, counting down.
TATAAAGATCAATACTCTTATTTTGAGCCGGGCATCAAGCCGTAAATGTCATAACCTGATCAACACGGTGACCCACCTAGGATAAAGGGTCCTTACATACGATGCGTGGTAACATTGAAAAGTTGCAAATAACCACAGGTTCGAACGCGCGTTCGGTTCAAATTACACAATAGAACATCATCGAACATGGTTCGAATTCGGTTGGACAATGGGACACGCGCCCGAATTCGAACACAAATCGAGCGTGCCTGGGCCGCCTTAGCTCAACCGAGAGATAGTACGATACACTGTTTCATTCTAAAGAGGTTCTAGATCTAAAGTTTGTTTTTGTTTTTAATTTGTTCTTATGGTGATGAATGAAAACTAGTAGTCAGATATACTAACACACCATTGGTGTACAGCACTTTGTCTATAGCTAATCTTTTCCCTATGGTATACTGTTTTTATAAAAAAAAAGAACAACATACACGTTTCCATCCAAAATGAGCCTTAATGTTTACCTTTGTGGTGGTTTTGTTCCATAATTTCCATAAGTGTGTAGTAGGTGTGCAATTGCCAAGTACCCTGTGTATTGAATGGTATCACATTTGTAGCCCCATGCAATATTGCTAACCGGTGCAATGGCCGAGTGGATAGAGTGCTCGCCTTGTATTTAGTAGGTAGTGAGTTCGATCCCCGGCCGAGTCATACCAAAGACTTTAAAACTGCTTAGCACTCAGGATTCGGGAACGTGTATGGAAGTTGAACACACGCCACTACCAGTGGACTAGCCCCCTGCTGTAGTGATTGCACAAAGTTGTGTGGCCCAGGGCTACTGAAGCGGAGATGGGCCATCAGGCGCCTATGCGCCATCAGGCGCGGGAAGGAACTTTGACTTTGAGTAGCCCCATGCAGAGCATTTTCAATGTGAAGGACAAAGTAGGTAAATACGAAGTAGTTTAGGGATGTGCAGGCTCAATCACATTAGAAAGCAATATTAAAATGTGTATAATCAGCATGATTCCTTCTCAAGCATTCCTTTTCCCCACATGGAGCCCAAATTAACATTATTGGTCAATCATTATATTTTAACAGTTAGACATGGTTTACAGCAACAGTTAAAGCTTCTCACCAGAGCTACTGTGCAAAGCAAATAATGAGCCTTTAAAGCGACTAAATTCACAGTGATAAAAATCTGATTTCAGTTGTTCAGCTAACCCCCTAGCACACCCTCTTAAGTTAAAAGTATCAACTTCAACTTTATATATATATATGTTCTTTTTTGTTTTCATTCCTAACCAATAAATAAAATAAACTTCAATTTTGGTCTGTACAACTAACAAAGAAAACAAGCTATATAGAAATTTAAAACTTAGGTTGGTAATTATACTAGTTTTTTGAGGGTAGTCATCGTAATTTCAGTAATTTTGAGCTATGAATTGTTTGATTTTCAAGGGTCTCTGAGGGGCGTCCCAGAACTCCATAAGGAGACATAGCTGAAGGGTTTTAAGTATACGGCTGCTTATAGTTCCACATACACACCATACATAGAAAGTATGATCTGATTTGGCCGACCTCCATCTTCAGGCCTCTGTCTGGTTTTGCTTAGTTTTCTCATGCAATGACTATGTTTCAAATGATGTCTTTATAGACCAATCGTTGCCTTTTCCTTACATGATCAACATTAAAGGAAGGAGTACACTGACGAATTTGTTGCGCCAGATTTTGGGCGTCCTACAAGGCTTCGACTTACAATCTCAGGAGAAGATTGGACACAACTAGACTGGGTATGTTGTGATGATATATAGGTTGATAAAATAAATATAGAATTAAGACTCATACGAGTACGCATGACTGGAAAGGTTTGTTGGAGTGAAGACTTCCAAATGGCAGCCGTAATGTTTTCACCAGCTCAGAAAATTGACGTTGTATCACCTGGAAGTAAAAGGTAAAAAAAAGTGACATGACACGGGAGTGAAAAAATAAAGGCTTTTCACGAATGTTATGATGATTAATACTTAAATTCCCCGACAACCATATTTTAATCAAGCAATGTCATTCTCGTCTGTTTCTCAGACGCACGCTGTAATGCAACATGGTTCAGACGACGTCAAATGAAAATACTGTCTACTCAAATAAATTTACTGTGAAACAAATAATAGAGGTTGTTGATATGTGATAAGCATTCTGTTTTTCAGGTTAAAGTCTACAACGGAGCTACTGGGCGCAGCTTCCATTTCCCCTGTCCCACCGATACCGGTTGCCCGTTATCTACTGACCCCAATGATGGGGGTCAGGAACAGATCGTCTTAGATCTCGAGGGTTAGTATTTAAAAGTCATGCGTGTTTTTTTTTTTTTAATTTTATGTTAGACAAACTTCACAGGCAACATTTGCGAGCAAATACATCACTTTTTTTTACCAATCCCCCACCTCATGCAAAAAATTCGAAAGAATGTGGTAGCTCATTAGGTGACACTTTAACTATGGACTCATATAATCACCCTGGTCCAAAATTGAATTAAAAAAAATATCACGCAGCGCGACAATAGACCCTTCTATTGGTACCCACATGTTAAATGGAAAAGTCTAAAACACTGTCGCTCATAAAATGTAAATTTGAATCAGCATGGTTTTGTTGCATCATGAAATCACTTGTCTGTCCGTTTATTAATCACCTCATCCGTGTAAGAAACTCTTCCAGCTACCTAAATCTGGACCTAATACATAAAAAGATTAATTGCGATCAGGCTTTGTTCGTAACCCTACAAAGCTATTTCTATAGTATTAGTTACCCTACCCAAAAACGCAAAGTTTGGTTTCATGTTTTTTTCTAAATAACATAGGTATGTACAGTATTTCGCCGTGAGAATACAATGTAACAGTGCGGTACTGGTAGTGCGATGGTAGCTTTCAAACACACCATTCATACTCACATTTTCATCCAGCACCAGGTCCTGCATGGCACACCACTTCCACCATAGATTTGTTTCCAAACAAGTTTTGCATCTTTACAATATACAAGTAAATGCTCGATGGTCTGTCTTACTCCGCAGTTGTCGATCTATCCCAAATGTCATCTATCCCAAAAGCGTTTTTGGAATAGAAGTACATAGGCCTGCATCCCAGTTGTGATTTTATTCCAAAAGCACTCTAAACCAGAGCGCATCCTGGACATCCTAGACGTGCTCCATAGTCGCCGTCAATCCTGGTGATTGACAGGACCGCAAGCAGTGATTGTTTACGCCCAGGTTTCCATATTTACTTTGATTTCGCGATCGTCGCGATTGTCTACGTGTAATAGTTTAAAAAGTTCCACAGATCTGTAGTAACTTTATTTGTACTTCATTAATATTTTTTTAATTATGGAAACAATCATTGCAAGTTACTGCACGGAGATAATTGCACACTGATGAATACAACATGTATACAGTGTATACAGATAGCGGAAATTTATCAAACTTAATTCCATGCGGATTAACCCTATTCAGAACGGGGGGGTGGTGAGGCCCGCCAAACTTGGTGAGCTTTCCTAAAATTAAATTGATAACAATTTCACAACGTTTGAAAAAAAATCCCTTTTTTCTTGTTGCCATGGCAATCGTCTGCTGACAGGCACTTGACTATTTGCTTACATAAATGAAATCTTATGTTATCAACAATATTTTTTTCATTATTAATCATGCATAAATCATGCTAATATGATGACGTCACGGGCAATAATCGAAGATGGCGTACCGTATGACCAGATCAAGAATAGGTAGCTTATTATCCCTAATAAGTCATACCTACCTAGTATTATTTTCATCAATAATACGATTAAAGGTACGTTTTCAGTCTATTTTCGTTGTCTTTTGCGATAATTTCTCGCCAAAAAAATGTATTTTGGAAAAGTCAAGGAGGATGGCGCAGCCCAAGTGGCATCTTCAATATGAATGACGTCATTCTGACGTCATTTATGTTGTTAATGGCAACATAAGTATGAATACACATTTTTATTCTGCACTTGTTGTTACATCTTTGTAGCATGCCTTGAAGTTTTCTAAGAATACACATTTTTACAGCTCCAGCCAAAAGTCAAATTGATGATGTCATTTTTACGTCATATTACGTCATCGTTGCTTCAAACGTTTGATAATTGTCAGATATTATGTCTACATCATTCTCTAAAAATTTGGTGGCCATATGATAATTCCTTGTAGAGTTACAGGTGTCAGAAGGGACGGGCCTCAAAAGCCAACCCCTTACCACACCCCCCCCCCCCCCCCACCCGTCCAGGGATGACCCCAAATGCCCGGTCCGAATAGGGTAA
>NC_049987.1:3651838-3653071 GCF_000003815.2 Branchiostoma floridae | reverse complement strand
AAAAAAAACAAATCAAAAAAAAGTGAGAGGACGGCAGTGCAGCATGGAAGAGGCATCTGCCAGTCCCTAGTCAGCATTGGGTCCCCAAGCCAGTCAGTTCCAAGATGGTCTGGTATCCTCGAAGGCTTCTAGGATAAAAGCAAATCCCAGATTGTTTTCTTTCCAAAAAGCGCTTTGTAATATCCAGAACACGTCGCAAGCGAAGGATCGCAATCTGGATGTTAAAGATGTCCTCTGATCGGGCACACTCTTGATAAACATATCCAGTATAATTGCTCTTGTGACCCGCGACGTTATTTTGGATGGAGCAAATGTGTATCAAAAATTGCCCTTTGCTCTCTACGTGTTACTGGAGCCGACACAGCTAAGTATCGCTATCTCAAACCAAACCAAACCAAACAAACAAAAGAAACTCCGCGCGGGGAGAACAAAGATGGCGGCCTTCTGACTATGAAAAACCACATGCAAGATAGTGTCCGCCTCCTAAGACACACACTAAGCTCCTCCCACATGTGCACGTTCTGGATAAACACGTTGGCTTATTCTGAATGCGCTTCGACAGAAGTGCATTTAGGATATCTAGAACGCGCTCCTCGCTTGCGACGTGTTCCGGATATTCCAGAAGCGCTTTTGGGATAGAAGACAATCTGGGATGCAGGCCTATCCCTGATGTGCTTCTATCCCAGAAGCGCTTTTGGTATAGAAGACATTCTGGGATATAGCACTGTTGAAGCAGGCCTGAAAAGCCGTATTTCTAGTTTGTTCCAGACTACATTTTTCTCTGTTTTCCATGTAGTTGATGGCGACTGGTCTAACTGGAGCCCATGGTCTGACTGCAGCGTGACGTGTGGAAATGGTACCAAGAGTCGGGACCGAAGCTGCACCGATCCGGCACCAAAGAACGGCGGAGCGGAGTGTGATGGAGATCCTGAGCAGACAAAGGGATGCAACTCGGAAGTTTCCTGTCCAGGTAACTCTAAGTTCTATTGTTTTTCATGTATTTGTATTTCTTAGCTCTCATCTTTAAATAGTTATATCATTAATGGAAAAAGCAAAGATACATAATGTCTGTGCCATTTTTAATCAGATAATCAAATATTTTTCATGAAAGCTTTTAATACTGCATCAACGCATAGCGATAATAGACATACTATTAATAGCATTTATGTACTACCCTTCAAGAGCCCTCTGTAAGCCATTGATGAGAAAAATCAGAATTGTCGCTGTTGTAGC